>NC_064851.1:135557399-135682399 GCF_024139225.1 Suncus etruscus
TTTCTTTCTTTCTTTCTATCTTTCTTTCTTTCTTTCTTTCTTTCTTTCTTTCTTTCTTTCTTTCTTTCTTTCTTTCTTTCTTTCTTTCTTTCTTTCTTTCTTTTCTTTCTCTCTTTTTTTTTTTTTGGCAGGGGTGCTTGGTAATGCTTGAGTGTAGTTCTGGGGAACTACACAATGCCAGGGATAGAATCAGTCAGGACTCCCATATACAATGTATATATGTTCAGCCCTCTAACTTTCTGGCATTTACATTTTCTTAACCATAGGTTAAAGAAACTCCAGGGAAAACTTTCTATCATTTATCTCCTAGCAGTTTCTTATTTTCATCACTTTCTGCAGGACTGCAGATAAAGGAGAAAGTGAGAGGCTAAATACAACTATACAATTCAAAGCTTGTATATTGAGGTTTGGCAATTCAGCTTCATTTATTTGTGGTTGGTTTGTTTTAGGGTCACACCAAGGACTGTTCAGGGCTTACTCCTGTCTCTACACTCTGCTCTGGTGGGGCTCTGGGCACCTCATGGGGTACTGGGGATCAGCTGCATGAAAGTTAAGTACCCTTTCCAGTGTCGTGTCTCCAAGGAATTTTAAAATAAAAACTAAATAACTTTTATTAAAAAAAGTATTTAATTAAATAACTAGGAAAAAGAGAAAAAAGTTTTGTTAATTCTACTTCATATATGATGACTACTTATATTTTTGAAGCAGAAACTCCAGAGGTTTTCTGTACACGTTGCATGAGATTGCTACATAGGCGGTAGAGATTCTGCTGATTTTCCATGAGTCATTTGAGGTTCTCCTGAAGCTGGAGAAAAGGAAGGGGGAGTCAGAAGGAAGGCACATGGAGATGAGGGCAGGAGAGATGAAGAATGAGAATATATAAATGTATTGGACATAGATAAGAACAGTTCAGGTAGCTGGAGCGATAGTACAGCTGGTAGGGAACTTGCCCTGCTTGCATCCATCCCAGGTTGGACCTCTGGCATCTCATGTGGTCCCCTGAACTCATCAGAAGCAATCCTTGATCACAGAGCCAGGAAGGCTTGAGTACTTCCTGGTTTGACTCCGAATTCAAATCAAACAGCCAAAAGCAAGCGAGTAGAAGCGTAATTTTGCTTTGGTTTGGGGTCACTCCAATTTTTTAAATTAATTTAACACCATAGTTTACAAAGTTGTTCTTAGTACAGTTGGTTTTTTCCACAGTAAAAAATCTGTTCATGGTTGAGTTTCAGTCATAGTGTACAACACTTTTCACCAGTGCACATTTCCTGCCATCATTGTGTTCAGTTTCCTTTCTCTTTTCATCCCCACCTTTCCCCCTGCCTTATGTCTATGGCAGACATCTCTCCCCCCCCCCCCTCTCTCTCTCTCTCTCTCTCTCTCTCTCTCTCTCTCTCTCGCCTCTCTCTCTCTCCTTTTAGACATTGTGGATTGTAATATTGTTACTGAAGGGGTATCACATCTCCTTTATCTCTTGATCACTTTATCTCCATGGACTTGTCCTCCTGGCCCTCATCTCTATTGTATCTTTTTCATTTTCCACAAATGAGTGAAATCATTCCTTTTTCTCATTTTGCTCATCATAATACTCTCCATATCCATACATTTATTTAAAAAAATCATCATTTCATTTTCCTAACAGCTATGTAGTATTTAATAGTGTCTATATCCATTCATCTGTTCTTGGGAACTTGGCTGATTATAGATTCTGGCTATTATAAATAGTTTTGTGAGGAACATAGAATTGCAGAGCGCTTTTCTGCATTGTGTTTTTGAACTCCTAAGTTTTATTCATAGAAATGGTATTGTTGGGTCATATGGAAGCTCAATACCTAGTTTTTTTTTGTTTTTTTTTTTGCTTTTTGAGGAATATCCATATTGTTTTCCAAAAATACTGGACCAGTCTATATTCCCTCCAGCAATGAATAAAGAGTCTCTCTCTTCCCTCATCCACACCAGTACTGGTTGATCTTGTTCTTTTTGTTAGGTGTCAGTTTTTTTTTAAACTTGATTGATTGGTTTCTGGGACATACTCTGCAGTGCTTAGGGGATACTCCTAGCTCTGTACTCAGAAATCACCCCTGGCAATCTGGGGGCCCACAAAGAATGAACTGGGTCCCTTCCAGGTCAGCTGCATGCAAGGCATACACCCCACTGCTGTGCTATCTCTCCCACCCCAGGTGTCAGTTCTTACGGTGTGAGATGTTTTGATTTACATCTTCCTGATGATGAATAATTTAGACTACTTCAGTTGAGCTTTCTCCTGCGCCCATATACAACCACATAACTGAAATATTTTAACCCTTTGTTTTCACCTATTGTAGCACAAGATTAAAATATCGACTCTCTTTCTTTGCCTATCTTACTTTGGTGACTTAATGTGTAGATATGGTTCCTTCCTTAAGTCCTTTACAATTGACTAACAACAGCTATCTTAAAACATTCTAAGGTCAAAGAGATAGGACAGGGGTAAAGGTGCTGACCTTGTTGGATTCCTGATACTACCTGATCCGCAAAGCACCAGATACAATCTGGGAGGCTTCTGAATGCTCTGGGTGGTAGCCTGAATGACCCTGGCATGCCCCTGAAACACTGCATTACATTGAAATGCCAACCTGGTTGACTAAAAATACTAAGTAGGACTTCTAGATCCTCCCCGCCCCCAACATGTCGTGTCGAAGTCCCTAGCCCTGCTAGTCATTTTAGATGTGCTGACCTTATAATTTATTAATCAAACTGGCATATTTTTCAACATAAAATATAAGTAGTGGTGGAGTGGGCTGAGGGGAACATTTATCAATGCTGTTCAAATTAGCTGCCCTGAGCCAACCAACCTATTCAGTTCCCCAGCTTCCTGATGTTATTGTCAGATGACAGTTTATTTTGGATATTAAATGTCTTTCCTATTTTCCTCCATGATATTTAGTTATCTATTAAAAATAATGAGGAAAAGAGAAATTTTATTTTGCAAATGGCACTCAGAATACAGGTCTGATTGGTGTCATAGAGACCTATCAATCGAGTCTTTCATATCCACTTCTGCAAAATTGATCTATTCTGACCTGCCTCGTGCTATATCTTTGGGTTCAGTTTAGTATCTATTCCTCATTACACACTTGAATAGCTATTTAATCTTGCACAAACACCCATATGGGGAGGTTTGAAACCTGGCACAAGAGATAAAGGCAAGTAATTACTATCTACACTTAACATTTTATCTTCTTGCCACTTAAAAGCTTCTTATAGAAGTACTGATAATCTGGGTGATTAAATAGCTTGGTTCTCCATTTTCTGATGTATTTTTATGGCCTGAACTCACCCCAAACTTAGGTTTTAAAAAGTTATAACTACAATCTTATCTAAAACCTGGAGATACTTTATCATACTTGCAAAAATAAGATGGATTCATATAAAGTGAAAAATAGAAACATTGTAGAGTGAGCAATTTATTACATATAGATTCTGCTCACAAGTGAAATGAGCAAGGGAAAATATGCACTGTTTTTAAAAAGTATCTAAGGATGCCACAATAATGCCTCTTTTTTTGTCTAGTAAATGGCATGATAATCAGACACATTAACTCTTTCAAATATTTTAACAATCATTTCAGAATACTGTTGAAAATATCAAAAATTTAACAGTGATGCATAAAGTTACATGCCACCATGGAGGTAAGGGAGACTATTCAGTCCTGATTCTGATGTTGGTTATATTTATGGTCTTGAAAATAAAAACAATCACTTTCTCAGACACCTCCTGTTTGCCTCTTTACTTATTCTATTAATTGTCCACAGAGTACATAGGTAGAAATTAATCATAATGGTGGGATCTCTGGCTATAGAAAAGCTAACTGAATTGCATGCACATGTTCCTGTCTTTTATGATTTTAGTTTTACTTTTGGGGTGGATGGTGAAAAATTAATTTTAATTCTGTGACGGATAGCATTGAAGACTGAAAGAAAATGTCAATATTATTTACACAGTTGTTTATGATCGAACTTTAGTTACACTATTTCAACATTCCCAGTACCAATATCCACAGTTTCCTTCTGCCAGCAACCTCCAGCTTGCCTCAGTGGCAGACATTTCTTTCTCTTCCTCCTTCTGTTCCTTTCCTCTTCCTTCTCTTCTTCCTCCTATTCTCTTTTTGTATTTTTTTCCTTTCAGGCTTTTAAGTGCTATGGTTTGCAATATTGTTACTGAAGGGATATCGAGTATTATCACTTTACACTCTTTCAGCATCCAGACCCAGACCCAGTTTCTTTCTTTCTTTCTTTCTTTCTTTCTTTCTTTCTTTCTTTCTTTCTTTCTTTCTTTCTTTCTTTCTTTCTTTCTTTCTTTCTTTCTTTCTTTCTTTCTTTCTTTCTTTCTTTCTTTCTTTCTTTCTTTCTTTCTTTCTTTCTTTCTTTCTTTCTTTCTTTCTTTTCTTTCTTTCTTTCTTTCTTTCTTTCTTTCTTTCTTTCTTTCTCTCTCTCTTTTCTTTCTTTCTTTCTTTCTTTCTTTCTTTCTTTCTTTCTTTCTTTCTTTCTTTCTTTCTTTCTTTCTTTCTTTCTTTCTTTCTTTCTTTCTTTCTTTCTTTCTTTCTTTCTTTCTTTCTTTCTTTCTTTCTTTCTTTCTTTCTTTCCTTCTTTTCTTCCTTCCTTCCTTCCTTCCTCCCTTCCTCCCTTCCTCCCTTCCTCCCTCCCTCCCTCCCTCCCTCCCTTCCTTCCTTCCTTCTTTCCTTCCTTCCTTCCTTCCTTCCTTCCTTCCTTCCTTCCTTCCTTTCTTCCTTCCTTCCTTCCTTCCTTCCTTCCTTCCTTCTTCCTTCCTTCCTTCCTTCCTTCCTTCCTTCCTTCCTTCCTTCCTTCCTTCCTTCCTTCCTTCCTTCCTTCCTTTCTGTCTTTCTTTCTTTCTTTCTTTCTTTCTTTCTTTCTTTCTTTCTTTCTTTCTTTCTTTCTTTCTTTCTTTCTTTCTTTCTTTCTTTCTTTCTTTCTTTCTTTCTTTCTTTCTTTCTTTCTTTCTTTCTTTCTTTCTTTCTTTCTTTCTTTCTTTCTTTCTTTCTTTCCTTCCTTTCTTTTTTTTCCCTGGCCTGAGTGATTATTTTCAATATTATTGTCATACCTTAAGTGCACTCACTTGTTCTTTTTGGCAAGCTTCCTATTATGAACCAGTCCTCTTGACCCTTATCTTTATTGTCTTTGTGTAATATTACCATACTATTACATAGTAAGTATTAATTAAACCAATAATTAGGAAATAAATTGATTATTATTTAAATATGTTAAATGATACCATATATTAAATATGCTCTTCATTTCCTTCTATGTACTTTTTCTAACAGCTGCTTAATATTCCGTTGTGTAGGTTTACCATAATTTTTTTATTTACTCATTTGTTCTTGGACATTTGAGTTGTTTCCAGATTCTGGGTTATTATGAATAGTGCTATAATGAATAAGAGACTGAAGATGCCTTTTCATTTGGTGGGGGGGGGGGGCAAGTCATACCTGGCAGAGCTCAGGACTCTTCCTGGTTCTGCACGTATGAATTACTCCTAGCAGACTCAGGTGACTATTTGGGATGCCTGGAATAGAAACTTGATTGGCCAAAAGCACAGTAATCTATCCTATCTCTCCAGCCCTGCAGATGACTTTTCTGCATTGTGTTTTGAGGCCTCAAGAACATATTCCCAGGAGCAGTATTGTTGGGTCATTTGGAAATTCTATTTCTAGTTTTTTGTTGCTGCTGTTGTTGTTTGTTTTAGGAATGTTCATATTGTTTTCCGAAAAGGCTCGACCAGTGGACATTCCCACCAGCAGTACAAAAGCCCCTTATACATGTATTCACGCCAGCACTGGTTGCTCTTGTTCTTTTGATGTGGGCCAGTCTCTGTGGTCTGAGATGGTATCTTGTCATTTTGATTTGCATCTTCCTGGTGATTAGTAATGTGAAACATTTTCTATGTGCCTCTTGGCCAGTTGTATTTCTTTATTGAGGAAATTCTGTTAATCTTTTCTCCCCAATTATTGATGTCATGTGCTTTTTTCTTGTAAAGTTTAACTAGAGGTTAACATATCTTTGATATTCACCCCTTATCAGATGAGTGTTGGGCAAATTTCTCCCAGCCCATGAGCAGTCTGTGTCCTGGCCATCATCTCCTTTAAATTACAAAAGCTACTTAGTTTAATGTAGCTCTATTTGTTTATCTTTACTTTCACTTTTTTGGTGTTTTATTTCAGTGGTATTTCAATCTTTCACTTCAATATCATGAAGAGTTCTGCTAGATTTTCCTCTGTGTACCTTACTTATGGTTTTAGGTCTCATATCTAGGTCTTTAACCCATTTTGATTTGTCTTTTGTGCTTGGTGTTAAAAAAAAAAAAGAGACTGACTTCATTGCTTTGACTATGACTGACCATTTTTCCCAACACCACTTGTTGAAGAGGCTTTCTTTGTTCCACTTTATATTTCTTGTCCATTTATAAAAGATTAATTGATTTTATGCCTGCGGGTCTGTCTCAGAATACTTAAGTCTAGTTTTACTTTAAATACTCCCCTTAGTTACCACTCCAGGTTCTCAATGAGTCAACCCATCTTAGTTCAAAGTTATTTTACCTCTTGGAAACCATTATTTGCATGTGAAAGGGGGTGTGGTATCACAGAAAAAAAAAGAGTAGAGGAAGGTTCTGTCTCTTGTATACTCCCTACACCTTAGACCCTGAAGGCTGAGAAATATAGCTGTGAGCAGTTTGTTTTGAAGACTGAATGCTAAACCATAGTGTACTTTTCACATTTTAGCATATGTTGGAGCTTGTATTCTAGTGCTATAGAAAGTATCACCTTTACTGATAAAAAGATAAATATACATCTAAGTATTTAAAAATATCCTTGTGGGTTGGAGTGATATACCACAGAGGTTAAGATATTAACCTGTATGTGGCCAGCCTAGGTTCAGTCTTAGCACCACATATGGCTCCTTGAGTATCACCAGAAGCGATCTCTAAACAGACACAAAAGAAGAACCTAAACATTGCCAGGTGTGACCCCTTAAAGAAAACAAAAAATAAAAATATTATCATTTGCCAGTAACAGAAAAATATTGGTGATATGCTTCTTATAAAACACGATCACATCAATGTATATGCAGTAACACACATGTGTACACATATTATGGCATAAAATAGGAAATAATACAAGATATATTTTATACTGCTTATTTTCTGGGTTGGAGAGGCACTACAAGGGGCAGTGAGCTTGCCTTGCAAACTGTCTGCCTGAGTTAATTACACAACATCCCATTTCATTCCCAGAGCACCATCAAGAGTGATTGCTAAGTATAGAGGCAGTAGTTAGCTCTGAGTGTGAACCCAAAACAAACAACTAGTACACACACACACACACAAACACACATACAAAGTTACTTTAAAAAACACAGGGAGGGGCCGGAGACATAGCATGAAGGTAAGGCGTTTGCCTTGCGTGCAGAAGGTTGGTGGTTCGAGTCCTGGCATCCCATATGGTCCCCCAAGCCTGCTAGGAGCGATTTTTGAGCATAGAGCCAGGAGTAACCCCTGAGCGCTGCCAGGTATGACCCAAAAACAAAGCAAAACACACACACACATACACACACACACACACACACACACACACACACACACACACACACGGAGATGGGTCTGGAAAATTTTCAAATAATTCTTTAGATGTTTCTGTATTGTATTTTGAAGCTACTTGTCTTTGTTAAAATGAATTCCATAAAATTTATAAAAGGAAAGAAATGTAGGGAAAAATTATATCATCTTTTTTCTTTAAAAAAAAAAAAGATGGAGTCAGAAAGCTAGCACAGTGAGTATGGTACTTGACCTTGCACATGGCCAACTCAGGTTCACTTCTCAGTGCCACATGTAGTTTCCAGAGCCCTCTCAGAATTGATCCCTGAATGCAGAGACAGGTATAATCCCTGAGCACTGCTCTGTGTGGCCCCAGGACAAAATAAAAATTATTTCAAAAATTGGTGTAAAATTAAAAATATAATTGATAACAGCTTTATTATGGTATATTTCACCTGCCAGGTTATGCAACTACACTTCTTGGACAATTGTGCACAATTATTGGACTGGGATATATTACAGTGGTAGAGCTGTAGGCTTGTGTGCATAAGGATTTAATTTTAATCACTGGAAACACACAAAATAAAGAATCATACTAACTCCTTATCTCATTCCTTCCTATGATAATTAAAAAGTGGTTATTCAGTGATTTTTAGTATATCAAATATGTGACTTTACTACAATTAAGTTTGAGTTATTTTTATTTTCTCAAATAGAAACCATATAACTTTTGGTTGTCATCCTCCTATATCCTCATCTTCCCAGTCCTAGGCAACTATTAAACTATTTTCTGTCTTTATAAATTTGCTCATCTCACAAAAAAATAAAATTGTTTAATATATGGTTCTTTAGAATAGTTTTATTTTCACAGCACATTATTCTTTCAAGGTTTATTCATGCTGAAGTATGTAATACAATCCATTTACTTATGGTTAAATAATATTTCAGCATGTAGCATAAACACATTTTGTCAGTTCAGACATTTTGGGTTGCTTTCACTTTGGTGATATTAAAAAATAATCAACCTCACAACCAAGAGTGTAACCACTGGACATCATCACAACTACAATGGGAAGGGAAGGGCACAAAAATGCTAGTGCTGCTATGAGCATATGTATGCAAGTTTTTGTGTGAACAAATTCTCACTTTGGCTTTGAGTCTTAGTAGCAGAATTCCTAGGCAAAATGCTCACTCTGGATTTAGATACTTGAAGAATTACTACATTTTTCTAAAGTGGCTGCAGAATTTTATGTTCCCATCTGTAGTGTATGAAGGTTCAATGTCTTCAGATTTTTCTCAAACACTCATATTTTTTTTATAACCATCCCAGTAGATGTGTGGTGGAATACCTTTGTGGATTTCTTTACATCTCTGGCAATTAATGATCCCATTTTAATGACAATCAAGAGTTTATAATATTCAATAGTATGCGAAATGCCTGTGAACTTTTAAGTTGAAAGAATTTTATATTTGAGTTGGCATGCTTTGCACAATCCGAGGTCCTCTAGGATTATTTCCTGTTCTGCATCATTGGAATTATTGCAGTGGAAGAGTGTGAGATACATTCAGTACATGAATGCCAGGGCACCATCTGGCATACTTTTTTTCTTTTTGTTATTTAAATTAAAGCACAGTGATTTGCAGAGTTGTTCATAATGGAGTTTCAGGCATACAGTGTTTTGACACCAATCTCTAGTAATGTCCTTGGGTTATCTTGCTCCTCCAACATGCTTAGACCTGTATCCCATCAAATGCTTTTATCAGTTAAAGTAATGATAGATGAAATTATGTGGATTTCAGGTATAAATTCATCTAAATCAACATAGTTATACCACCATAATATTTATTTTGCACTGTTTATTTCTTAATTAATTCCCAGTCTCATTATTTATTTTCATGTTGGTACTCAAAAAATACTTTGCCCCAGTTCTTTCTTCAAATTGGAGTGCTCTTAGAGCATTTCTAAAGACCTGGTTGTTTTTTAAACCACCTGTGAGCACTTATTGCAAATGCTAAATTCTTATGTACTTCAACCTGACTCAAAGTAACCTCTCTAAATGGCACTTAATCACCTTTTATCCTGAATCACAGCTTGGTTTAGTTTCCTTTGTGTCTATGATCATGCTTAATTGCTAACCAAAACATTTATCGTTGGGAATTTGAAGGCAGGAAGGACTCAGGTTTTTCTGTTTGTTTGATTTTTGTTTTTTAGGGTTTTTTTTTTTTGTATTCTCTTCTAGAGCCAGCCAAGAGTTGAAAATAGGACTCTAAGAAATATAAATCAGTCTCTTTTCAACTTTCTGGTAAATATCATTTATGGCAGAGATAACCCCAATATAGACACTAGATATGGAGGTCATGAAATTTGCCTAAAATGTCCTGGGTAAGATATTTTAAATCAACATGACACTTTTATTAGCCAAACCTTAACATTTTTTTTGGAATGAATCTTTAATATATATACTTACATTAAGACTCGGAAAAGAGGCTGTGGCTACCTGTTTGTGCTTCTAGCAAATGCAAACAGAAACATCACTGATGTGTTCTGTTCTATCAAGTACAGCTTGAGAAGGAAGACTGTTCTTAGAATGAAGACCCCTGAGATCAGTTGATATTGCATTTTTTTCTCTTTACCTAACAATCAGTTTTTCCGATCTATTGTGCTGGAAGCAGCTTTGCACAACTAACAGGGTATTTCATAGACCCAAAGAAGAAAGCTGAGGTTGTTTCCCTTTCTTTTTGAGAAAGTTCATTTTCCTTGTGTGTGCCATGTCTTGTCTTTTTTCCTTTAGAACATCTTCCTTTAGAAGGAAACAATGCCACACAGATTTTCTAGTTTCTGGTGGTATAGTCTGTGATGTGCTCATCAGTATTAACAAAGGGATGATTAATTTTGGAACTCCTCATGCTTATTAGAATGGATATTAGCTCAAAGTCATTCCCTTTGATAAAAGTAGGATGGTGTTAAGGGTGGATTTTATTACATCGTTATGCTCTGGAATTTTACTCCCACAGGGTTCACTTCTGGCAGTGCAAAAGGACTAAGACAATATTCTGGAGATAGGACCAGAGTTGGCCACATGTAAGGCAAGCACCTTACTCTCTGTTCCATCTCCCTGGCACAGGGCCTATTCAGAAACTATTTTTTTTTTTGGGCCACACCTGGCATTGCTCAGGGGTTACTCCTGGCTGTCTGCTCAGAAATAGCTCCTAGCAGGCACAGGGGACCATATGGGACACCGGGATTTGAACCAACCACCTTTGGTCCTGGATCGGCTGCTTGCAAGGCAAACACCGCTGTGCTATCTCTCCGGGCCCCAGAAACTATTTTTGATGCTTTCTAAACTCATCTTGGATTGTGCTTTCCTTGACTGTTCTTTTTATTGACTTATTCATACCACTACTTTGTTTTGTTTTGTTTTGTTTTTTTTTATTTAAACACCTTGATTACATACATGATTGTTTTTGGGTTTCAGTCATGTAAAGAACACCACCCATCACCAGTGCAACATTCCCATCACCAATGTTCCAAGTCTCCCTCCTCCCCACCCGACCCCCGCCTGTACTCTAAACAGGCTCTCCATTTCCCTCATACATTCTCATTATAAGGAAAGTTCAAAATGTAGTTATTTATCTAACTAAACTCATCACTCTTTGTGGTGAGCTTCCTGTGGTGAGCTGGAACTTCCAGCTCTTTTCTCTTTTGTGTCTGAAAATTATTATTGCAAGAATGTCTTTCATTTTTCTTTAAACCCATAGATGAGTGAGACCATTCTGTGTTTTTCTCTCTCTCTGACTTATTTCACTCAGCATATAGGTTCTCAGTGGAAAATTCTTATTTTAAGGAAGAAATAGTTCCTTTGCCATTGAGACAGGTGCTCTAAGTTCTTCTTATGCAATAATTTCACCTGGATTTAGTCCCATTTTAGTTCAATATTTTCTTTATGGTTATTGTTTATTATCATCCTACCAAAATTTGTCTCTATCTTGACAATTAATTAAATTCTAGACATTGAACCCTGTAATCCAGAAAAATAAGTCTATCTTTTAAAGTAAAATCTCTAGACCCATGTACAACTGCTGCCATTAGCCATTTAGCTGTAGCAAGCATATAAAACAAAGTATTTTATTATGTTGGGACCTGAGTTCTGAACAAGGAGGGACGCCATTTTGTAAAGGCCACATGATTGGTTTCTCCAGTTTTGAGCAGGAAAAGACATCATTTTGTAAGGAAGACATGTTGTAGATCTTCACAAGGCTATTTCCATAGACACCACCCCAAGCTACCTGACCATACCAGGGAAGGATGAGGGAGCCTTATAAAGATACCCCTAGGCAATAGCCAATCATTTTAAGGATCATCAGAAAGCTGGAACCTCTCTATAGCCTTTCCCTATATAATCTTCCTCATGACCTTGGGTGGGGCTTAGCTCCTTTGGGAGATGGCCCTGGCAGGCTAGTGTGGGGGTCTTTTTGGCAGATAGATTAAAGTATTAAACTTTATTCCACTTGAGTGGTCTTGTCCTTTGTCTCTGGACCTGAGCACTGCTAAGGGAGCAGACTTGGGGGTGGGGGTGGGGAATTTGAGTGACTGACTGAGGGAATGTCACACTGATGGTGAAATTGGTGTTGAAACACTGAATGCTCAAATAACTCTACCAAGGGTTTATATATAATATATATATATATTTTTTTTTTTTTTTTTGGTTTTTGGGCCACACCCGGTGACGCTCAGGGGTTACTCCTGGCTATGCGCTCAGAAGTCGCTCCTGGCTTGGGGGACCATATGGGATGCCGGGGGATCGAACCGCGGTCCGTCTCCTAGGCTAGCGCAGGTAAGGCAGGCACCTTACCTCGAGCGCCACCGCCCGGCCCTATATATAATATATATTATGTAATAATATATATTATTTAAAAACCAAAATATTCTACTCAGATCTTTTGAATAGCCTGCCGAAACTTCCTTTATTCATCTCATGTTTATTGGGGGGGCATGGGACATTTTACTCCTATTCTATTCTATTATTAATTATTTCTATTAATTTACTTCTACAAAGATGGCAAATTCATCTTTCAGCTTCTGGGCTCTCCATCTGCCAGTTTCATTTCTGCCTGTTTCTCTAGTTTTCATGAGTTTATCTAAATTTGAGTCCTATCATCCTTTCCATTACAAACATCAAATGAAAAGAGATATATTCATCTGCTCTTACAGTAATGCCAAGAGATTGTACTGTAACTTATTTAGCTCTCAAAATAATTTCTTATTTATTTGGTGGTGTGGGGGCACATCCAGCACTCAATTACTCTTGGCTTTGCACTCAGAAATCAGTCCTGGAAAGCTCTGGGGACTTTAAAGAATACCTGAGATCGAACTCAGGTCAGCCACATGCAAGGTAAACACCCTACCTGTTAGAGTTTTACTCCATGGCCCCTCAAAATAATTTTTCATTTTTATATCACACTTTGAAACTTGGATCTGCATGCACTGTCTTCTCCCTTACCCTCTTCCTCCTTCTTCCCCTCTTCCTCAATCTCCTCCTCACCTTCCTCTTTCTCCCTTTCTCCTCCCCATCTTCCTCTTCGTCCTCATTTATTTTCTTTTATCTTTCATTTCCATGGGCCACCAAGCCATCCATTCTTCCAACAATCTATTACTATCACTGAACCTGACAGAGGATTAGCTGTTATAGCTTATAGTTTACTGGGCCCACTCCAGTTAAACACTAGGATGAACTTTCAGGAAATTCAGAAGAAAGCCAAAATATTTGCCCTGCCCTCTGGAAAGTCTTACTATCTGGTGGGCCTTCAGGTTGCCAGATTAGCAGACAAAAACCTATGATATTCCATTTATTTTGAATGTTCAATAAATAGCTTTTTTAAAGTATGAGTATTTCCCCAATGTTACATGATTATCTAAATTTCAAATTGAACTAGCGTTCCTGTATTTAATTTGAGATTCCCAGACTTTCATCTTTGTTTTCTGTGATATGAGTTTCAACAAGAGCAACACAATAATGTCTTGGGGCCATGATTAGATTTGATGTATGAAATTTCTACTTAGGTAACCTAAGGATAGTTTCCTAGATTTGGCATAACAAAATACCACTAACTGTGTGACTTCAATCATAGAAATACTTACTCATTTATTTCTAGAAGCAGTCTAAGATCAAAGTCTATTTCTCTCTCTCTCTCTCTCTCTCTCTCTCTCTCTCTCTCTGAAGATGTTAGAGCAGTGCTTTTCAATTATTTTCTGTCATGCCCCCCCTAGGAAGAAGAAAACATTTTTCATGCCCCCCCCCATGCGACTGTAAAAATATCTTTATTAAAAAACTTTAACCTGCAAAACAAAAATCTATAAAAATAATTTGAGCTGATTTTTTAATCAGAGGTGATGTCTGGATTAATGGCTACAATGAGCTCATTTTGCAATGCATAGCTTTTCGAAGCGGGGTTTGAAGCAGGACACAGCAACTCTCAGCTCCAGAGACATACAGAGACATAAACTTGGGGCTTAGCTTGTTATGACAGTGTTTGCCAAGGTCAAATGTGCCCCCCTTTACGGATTCTCGTCCCCCTCCTCGGAGGGCTCGCCCCACTATTTGAGAACCACATTGTAGAGAAAGATCTATTCTAGGATCTCTACTATTTCTGATAGTGGAGATAGGCTTGAAGTAGCTAAATTCCAATCATACATGAGTTGTTTCCATATCCTGGCTATGGTACTTAGCTCTCACTGCAATGAACACAGTTATGCACACTTCTTTTCTGAATTAGTTTTTTGGTGTTTTTGGATAAATGCCAAAGTGTGGGTCTTATGAGGGTCCTGTTATGAATTTGTGTGCTTGTTTATTTTGGGGCTATTCCTGGCAGCACTCAGGAATTACTCCTGGCTCTGTACTCAGAAACAACTTCTGGCAGGCTCAGTGGACCATATGGCATGCTGGGGAATCAAAAACAGGTATCAAATCTTTGTGGGCTGTATGCAAGGCAAATACACTATCTGCTGTGCTATCAAATTTTGATACTGTTTCTCATAAAGGTGCACTATATGACATTCGTATCAACAGTGGCTATATCCCCACCCACATTGGTTCTGTCAGCTCTTTTCTATACATCTATTTTCACTGGTGTGAAGTGGTATTTCTCTAAAAATCAATAATAATAAACACTTTCCACATGCTTGTTGTCCATTTGTCTCTTTGAGAAAGTTTTTATGTTCTCTATTTTTTTAAAACTATTTATTTATTAATTGGTTATTTGGTTTTTGGGCCACATCCAGCTGCACTCAGGGGCTACTCCTGGCTTCTGCGCTCAGAAATTAGCCCCGGCAGGCTGGTGGACCATATGGGATGCTGGGAATCAAACCGGGTCCCTCCACCACTGCATGCAGCAAAAGGTCCTAATGCTGTGCTATCTCTCCGGCCCCATGTTCTCTATTTTTTGATGAGATTGTTCTTTATTGCTGTTAATATATCTTGGTTACTAGTCTTTTCCCCCTCACTTTTTATCTTTGTTTAAACATTGTGCTTACAAATATGATTATAGTTGTCTGATTTCAGTCATGTAAAGAACATCCCCCTTCACCAGTGCAAGTTCCTACCACCAATGTCCCAAATCTCCCTCCTCCCCACCCCACCCTTGCCTGTACTCGAGACAGGCTTTCTACTTCCCTCATTCATTCACATTGTTATGATAGTTCTCAATGTAGTTATTTCTCTAATAGCACTCATCACTCTTTGTGGTGAGCTGCATGTCATGAGCTGCACCTTCCAGCCCTCCTCTCTTTTGTCTCTGAGAATTATCACATCTTCTAACTAAATGAGCTAGACTTGTTTTAATACCAGGAGAATTTTCAGAGAAAATTGGCAACTTTTCTTTCTTTGTTAGGGTGGTGGTGGTGGTGGTGGTGATGGTGGTGGTGGTGGTGGTGGTGGTGGTGGTGGTGGTGGTGGTGGTGGTGGTATTGGCACATCCAGAGGTTCTCAGGGGTTACTTCTGGCTTTGTACTCAGGAATTACACTGGTGGTGCTCAGGAGACCATATGGGATGCTGGGATTCAATCTTAGTCATCTGTGTGCCACATAAATGCACTACCTGCTGTGCTATCTTTCACTCTGACTACCTCCTTTTGTAAACTAAACAACTCACAATTTTGTTAGAATGAATCCTATAAATAATATTTCTATTTAGTAGTGAGGACACCATTTATTTTAAATCACTGATTTCTATTTAGAAGTCTGAGACTATGTCAATCGAACAATAAGAGCAGTTTAACAATGGGTAGACGAGGAAGAGGGACTTGAACATGCCATATATTTACAGTCTAACAAAAACTCCATGCACCTCTTCCCAAAAAGGCTTGATTTCCTTCTCTTTTCCTTACTGACTGAAACCTAAATTTATTTTCTTGTTATTGGTTGTTTGTTCTGAGCCACAACCACAGAGTTCAGGGGTTACTCCAGGCTGTGCACTGAGAAATCACTCCTGGCTGTCTCAGGGGACAATATGGGATGCTGGGATTAAATCCTGGTTTGCTGTGAGCAAAGCAAATGCCCTGTATACTGTGCTATCACTTGGGCCCTCCAAACTTAAATATTCGGTGTGTAATTCTGTTCAGATAAAAGTGACTGAGTGCTAGCTCTGGGTGAGCACTTTGCCTAAGGACCGAACAATCACAAATATGGAGAGTTATGTGCCTCCAATGTTGTCAGTATCAGCTGTAATAATCAATGAACTTTCTGTTTTATTCTCTTACTTAAACCAGCATCTGCTTTCTTCTCATAATAAAAATGAATGGTTTTTCAAACTGTATTTTATTATCTATTCGGCTTTGTGTTTGAAAATCAATATTGTTGCACACTTGATTGCATTTCTTCATTGCCAGTCAGTTTTCCCAATCATTTTTCCCTGTAGGCTCTTTTTAATTTGCTGAAATTAACTGCAATCAGGGCTTCTTATTCTTGTCTACAAAGCCCACATTTAAATTAAAAATGAATTCTTCTCTAACTGTAGTTTACCACTTCTGGCTGTATTCTGCTCACCATCAAAGCATCCACATGCATAAACACACTACATGCACAGAGCTGAGAAGCAAGAAACCCAGTGCAAACAAATAAAAAAAAATAAAAAGAGCAATCAGAATAATTTATAAATATAAGCATTTCTCACATTTATAAATATTTTATATTAAGTATCTAGAAGTTGGGTAAAGATTTAATCTTCATTGGTCTGATGAAATCATATTCTAATATTGCTGTATGAGGAGTCTGTCATATTTATTTGTATCATCTTGCTATACTTTGATCTTACTTAAAAATAAATGGAACCGGGCCGGGCGGTGGCGCTAAAGGTAAGGTGCCTGCCTTGCCTGCGCTAGCCTTGGATGGACCGTGGTTCTATCCCCCGGTGTCCCATATGGTCCCCCAAGCCAGGAGCAACTTTTGAGCACATAGCCAGGAGTAACCCCTGAGCGTTACCGGGTGTGGCCCAAACCCCCCCCCCCCAAAAAAAAAAACAAAGAAAATAAATAAAATAAAAAATAAATGGAACCAACCTGGGCCCGGAGAGATAGCACAGTGGTGTTTGCCTTGCAAGCAGCCGATCCAGGACCAAACGTGGTTGGTTCGAATCCCGGTGTCCCATATAGTCCCCCGTGCCTGCCAGGAGCTATTTCTGAGCAGACAGCCAGGAGTAACCCCTGAGCACCGCTGGGTGTGGCCCATAAACCAAAATAAAAAATAAAATAAAAAAAATGGAACCAGAGGAATAGTATAGTAGTTAGAGCACTTGCATGACAGAGCATTTGCCTTGCATGCAGCAGACTTCGGTTTGATCCCTGGTACCACAAATGGTCCCCTAAGCCTTCCAAGTGTAATCTCTGAGTTTAGCACCAGGAGTAAGCCCTGAGAATTGCATACCTCCTCTGCACCCTTTCCCCAAAGTCCCATGAAATAAAATTAAAGGACATTTCTGTGATTTAATAGTTTTATTTTTATCCATACCTCATTTAGATAAGTAACATAGATTTCTTTTTTTTGACCACAATTTCTTTCTTCTTAAATTTTCTAAACACCATGGTTACAAGCTTATTCATGACAATTTTTTATAGATAAAGTTGTTCATGATTGAGATAGTCATACAATGTACAAAACCTTCACCAGTGTACATTTCCTGCCACCAATGTCCCCAGTTTCCCTTTCATGCTTCCTGACACCCTCTTCTCTTCTGCTTCCAGGGCAGGCATTTTACTTCTCTCTCTCTTCGGTCAAATGAATTTCTTACTGTTTATTAAATAGTAGCAAAATTTACTAAGAAACTATTTTAGAAGATTTGATTTCTAAATTTATTTATTTAAAAATTAGTAAAGAAAAGTAATTTTTTACTGAGAAAGGTTTGCTTAGATAGATGTGAAGGAGATAAAAACAGAAAATACGTGTTCAAGAGAAAACAAAGGCTTCTCCAGCATAGAAATAAGTGAGCAAAAAAAAAAAAAAAGAGAGAGACCAAAAACAAGACATATGTTCAAGGAAGAACACAGGCTCAAAGAGCAAACATGACTTCTAAATTTAAAATACCTGTGCAATTTCTGAGCACAGAGCCAGGAGTAACCCCTGAGCACCATTGGGTGTGACCCCAAAAAACAAACACAAACAAAAAAAATCAGTGCAATTGCATATTCTATCAGTGGTCATTGCCCCCTGTTTTCACCTCAAGCTGGATGGGGTTTAAAACAAAAATACAATTTCAATACACTACAAAGAAAAAAAAAACAGAAGTGAAAAAATCAAAAGAAAATTAAATATCCCTTTTACGTTTGTTGTGTAAGGACCAAGATTCTCCCCCTAAGTCCATGATAAAAATAAATTTAGACTAAGACAAACCCAAACCCTAGTAAGTGTACTTTCCCAATTCTAGCTGAAGGCAGAGAAAGAGTTAACTCAGTAATAAAACCAAAGATGGTGCCCTCTAGGAATAAAGAACTAGAGGTTGAGTGACTCTGGAAAAAGGCTCTCTTAACCACCAAAAGTTGGAATTTGAGTAACCCTTGACAGTCAGGGTCTGAATCAGAGTATCCTCACCGCAACCAGGTTCTATATCAGAGATCTTCCCAACAACCACAAATATACCTTGATGACCAAGGCTCTGTATCAGAGAACCCCTGACAACCAGGGTTCGAAGTATAGTATCCCTAGACAACCAAGATTGAGCCAGGAAAAGCAGTGATTAATAAAGACAACTATACAATGAAATGATTGTCCTGTTAATATTCTATTAATGCTTGTTTTTATATAAACTGCTTAAAGATTGGATTTGGGGTCCTTGACAAGACTCACCTAGTGGGATGAGGTTCAGACCTTGGTTAACCAAATTAACTCCCTTTTGCACCTTGCATTATTGGAGGTGGTCTTTGACTCTAACCCTAACAGAAGCATTTTATGTTTGTAGCACAGACTCCTTTGCTGTTCATTGTTTTTAAGTTTGAACAGCATTTAAAAAATTATGTTCCAAATATATTTGAAAATTTATAGAAGAAATATTTAGTCTATTCAACAGTTAATTTATCTAAACATTAATATGGCTAGATGCCATGCCTTTGCCTACCTGGAATTCATTTCCAAACTCTAGTCTGAACTTGGGCATATTTTTTTATATTTACATTTAATTCTAGGGAATTTTTTCTACATTAACCTTTGTAAATATTGGCATCAACTGAGAATCTTTTATCAGTATAAAAATAGAGGGTGAGAAGAGAACCATATGTAATCTAACTAGGGAATACACTATTATAAAGAATGTAATGAGTATAAATCATGTTTATTTCTATTTTGTATCTCTTTTTTTCTTCTTTCATTTTCATAATAATAAATTGTTTTTGTCCTAGGTTTAGGAATCCTATTAAAATTTTTCTCATAAACATGGTGTCACCTATTTTTAAGAAAAGATTCTTGGAAAAAAAAAAAGGTATTAGTATACCATCAGGACTGATATCCAATGAATAGGACAACATGAAACTCATCTAGAATTTATTTTAGAAATGTCTTTTATGTCAACACATATCTTTTCAGATATCTTTCCAGGTGATAACCACTTTTTTTTGTTTGTTTGTTTTTTTCAGCCACACCCATTTGATGCTCAGAGGTTACTCCTGGCTAAGCGCTCAGAAATCGCCCCCTGGCTTGGGGGGACCATATGGGACGCCTTACAGCTCAGCACATAGATTTATATATAAATGTTGAAATGAGGCCATCTAATTATTATGTCAGTGGGCTTAAGTCCTAGACTGTACTTACTAAATATTAAGTGGAAAATGTTCATATTCCTTCCACAGATTTCTGTGTGTTTTGCTTATGGTAGTTGTTACAGAAATGCTTGCATGTTATTCAATGAGGATGGAAAGAAATTAAAATTTTATATAGGGAAAAACAGTTGAAATGGCTTTACATCTAAGTTTTATTAATCTATTACAACTTGCCCTCAGCTATATAATATTGCAATTGTAAAACTAACTTGTTGGGTATTTGGATTGTTCATGTATAAATTGACATGCAGACTTAATCTGACAGAATTAATTTTAATGGCCAAACAATCTTAAATCTTAATGGCCAAAATTAATCACACATTCTTTCAAACTTTTACAAATACTTATTCATGAATGTTTACTAGATGATAAGGAGCTATTGCAGGACAGACAAATATAAATGTACACACATCTACAAAATTTAGAATCTCAGCAGTGTTTGCCAGGTGAAAAGTACTTGTTATAGATATTAATTGAATTGAAACTGTTTATCTAAATTCAATGCAAAAAAATTTGCATCTGTCAAAAATAGTACAGTGGATAGGGTGTTTGTCTTGCATATGGCCTACCTGGATTTGATCTTCTGAATCCCATACGATCTCATCACCACACCCTGTCATCTCCCACCAGTACCACCTGAGTTAGTCCTGACTGCAGAGACATGAGTAATCCTTAAACATCACCTAGTATGACCCAAACCCAACTCCTCCCCAATTGCATTTGTTGTATCTCAATGATCATTCAAAAAGATGTTTTGTTATTTCATTTACAAAATTATACAGAAAAGAATAAATGATAATATCTGGTAAAGGAAAGAAGGAAGGCCAGTTGTTTTGTGCTACTTTAAGTCAAGAATATGTGTGTTTACAGTGGTGGATTTGAGCACTAAAATAAAAATTATGATTGTTTCCAACAGGCATTCATTCACACATTAATTGTGGATGGCTACAGACAAGGCATATCATTATATAAACATTTTCAGATAACTCAAATATTGAAAAGCCTAAATGTTTTCAAATTTTGCTTTTAGACCACACCTAATAGTTCTTTTTTTATTTTTATTTTTTGGTTTTGGGTCATACCCTGAGATACTCAGGGGTTATTCCTGGCTACGCCCTCAGAAATTGCTCCTGGCAGGCTTAGGAGACCATAGAGAATGTCTGGATTTGAACCACTCTCCTTCCGTATGCAAGGCAAACATCCTACTTCCATGCTATCTCTCCAGCCCTTCATTCTTTTTTTTTAAATTAAATAATTTCTTTATTTAATCACTGTAATTACAAACATAATTGTAGTTGAGTTTCAATCATAACAAGAACACCCCCCCCCTTCACCATGCAACCTTCCCATCACCAATGTCTCCATCTCTTCCCTTCCCCACCCACCACCTGTATTCAAGACAGGCTTTCTCTTTTTTTATTTAATATAATTTTTATTTTGATCATAGTGGCTTACATATTGTTGACAATAATATTTTAGGTACATGTTAGCTTAATATCAGGGGGATTCCCATCACCAAATTGTTCTCCCTACACATCCGTTCCCATCCTACCTCCCATATCTTCCTCCCTCACTCCCAGGGCTGCAAGAGTACGTGGTCTCCTCTGTGCCTAACTTGCTACTTAGTGATCTTACACCTGTTTGGTCTTGGTAGCTCTCTTATTTTCTCCTGTAACTGGGAGGCGGGACTAGATAGATAAAGTTACATGGTTTTGTTTGAAGAAGAGAAAAGTAATAAACTGGGTTAACAATCAAATATGGCAGAAATGGGTGGAGTCCTTAGAGGCTCTCGTCATCGGTTTGAGAGACAAAGGGGAGAAAGGTAAATCACCCCAACAGTACAAAAAGAAGTGTCAAATAAAATATCCAGTGAGCACTCCAACAATAAAGGTAAGCACCACATAAAAGCCATGATCTTGAAATAAAAACATGGCAGAGCATATAAAGAAAGAAAAGAAAGGAAGAAAATAAATATATAAATATAAATGAAGACAACAAGTTCAATAACCACATCAAAACAATGAAATTGACAAAAACTAGATAGATAAATAAAAAAAAAAGAAGAAGAAATTGTTTTGTGCCTTTTTTTTTTCTTTTCCTCCTGCACAGACACAGTAAATCTTGGGGTCATTCGAAGAGAAATTCCCTCAGCCTAAGAGCTACAGGATTTCTACACCCTTGGAGAATATTGTCATGGGATAAACTATAGACTCTGTACAGGTTCATTTACTCTCCCCTTGGTGCTTTTGTGCTGTTTGGAAGACTTCTGCTCCGTCCTGGGTGATAGAGTAAGACCTCTGTATCTTTTTTTTTTTTTTTTTTTCAAGCTTCAGGCAAGAACTTTCTTTCTTTTTTTTTTTTATTTAAACACCTTGATTACATACATGATTGTGTTTGGGTTTCAGTCATGTAAAGAACACCACCCATCACCAGTGTAACATTCCCATCACCAATGTCCCAAGTCTCCCTCCTCCCCACCCGACCCCCGCCTGTACTCTAAACAGGCTCTCCATTTCCCTAATACATTATCATTATTAGGACAGTTCAAAATGTAATTATTTCTCCAACTAAATTCATCACTCTTTGTGGTGAGCTTCCTGAGGTGAGCTGGAACTTCCAGCTCTTTTCTCTTTTGTGTCTGAAAATTATTATTGCAAGAATGTCTTTCATTTTTCTTAAAACCCATAGATGAGTGAGATCATTCTGTGTTTTTCTCTGTCTCTCTGACTTAATTCACTCAGCATAATAGATTCCGTGTACATCCATGTATAGGAAAATTTCATGACTTCATCTCTCCTGACAACTGCATAGTATTCCATTGTGTATATGTACCACAGTTTCTTTAGCCATTCGTCTGTTGAAGGGCATATTGGTTGTTTCCAGAGTCTTGCTATGGTAAATAGTGCTGCAATGAGTATAGGGGTAAGGAAGGGGTTTTTGTATTGTATTTTTGTGTTCCTAGGGTATATTCCTAGGAGTGGTATAGCTGGATTGTATGGGAGCTCGATTTCCAGTTTTTGGAGGAATCTCCATATCACTTTCCATAAAGGTTGAACTAGACAGCATTCCCACCAGCAGTGGATAAGAGTTCTTTCTCTCCACATCCCCGCCAACATTGTTTATTCTCATTCTTTGTGATGTGTGCCATTCTCTGTAGTGTGAGGTTGTATCTCATCGTTGTTTTGATTTGCATCTCCCTGAAGATTAGTGATGTGGAGCATTTTTTCATGTGTCTTTTGGCAGACTTCTGTATCTAAAGATCTTGGTATCTACACAAGTCAAGGTGTGGAACTTATGATGAAGTCTTCCTTTGTGGTTTTGTTCTTCTCCCTCAGTGTCATTTTAATTCGTCTTCTGTCATTGGTGGTCTTGGTCTTTGCATTGATCGTAGGATGTTTCCAGAAGACCCATTCCATTGCAATTTTCTTAGACAGACCTTTGGAACTGGAGATCATGTTTGTTGTGCAGGCCATAGCTCAGACTCTAGACTAGAGCTTTTTTTATTGGTCCCAGGATACATACAGTATGGTCATGGTTCTATCAGCCAGTCATCTATAGATCACAATCTTGGCTTTTGGACAGACCAAAGGGTGTCAAGTCTTCTGATTTTGTCTTATCATTAGCTAGTTGGGTAGGATAACCTGCTCTTAGGTCAAGTTGTTCCCATTTTCCTCATTGTCAGAATATCATTTTAGAGCTGGCACTTGATGTGTCCTAGCAGTAATAAGGAAGTCCCAGAGGGGATTTGTTTTCTGTAGTTGTTGTGAAGAACTGTTTCATTTCTATGTCTGGGATCCAGGATTCAAGGCTGGACGAATGATGTCTAATCACCTGGGGTCTAAGTTGGGTCCACATGACATATTTTCAGGGTGGGAGATGTCCCTGTATTGTAAACAAGTATGAGTTCTTATCCCTAATAGATAAGAGCTCATATTTATACATAAGATTTCCCCTTTTTTTAGTGTGTCTTTACAGGGGGAAATGGTGCTACATTATATTGTCGGTGCTTTTGGGGGTGGAAAGAGAAGAAAACAGAGCAGGTCACACTCCCAAAAAATATTTAAAAAATAGAAATAAAACTATATGTGCTCACATAAACATATAAAAATGAAATAACAAGGTAATTAAAGGAACAAAATGATGCAATGGACTATCTTACATTTGGGGGAAAAGCAGGTAAAGAGGTACTGTGTACAGGTCTTGTACTTATGATGGAAGTATAGGTTTCCCCATTGTCTTTTGGGATTTTCTTGTGGTGTATGGGTTCCCGAGCCCCTTTTCCTCATGCACCCTGGCCTTCTTCAGACTGGTAAGAGAGTCGCGGCAGGAAAGTCTTGGGAAGAGTTCTTGCTTTGGGGGTACTTTTAGAGCTAAGTCCGTTTTCAAGTAACAGTTCATGTTAGGAAGAGTTGGTAAGGAAGAACGCGCAGCATGAGTCAGCAGGGTAGTTGGTTGGCTCTTCTTGCCGGGGATGAGGTGTGGATTTGACTGGGTGTCCCTTCACTTGGGTGCTGGGTACTGGTTCGTTGGGGTAGGAGGTCAGTCTTGATGCCTAATGGATTAAGAACTGAGGGTGAAGAGTTTTAATAAGGTGGGAAATCTGGATGGCGTTGGGGGGGGGGTGCAGGGATAGTCGGATATCCAAAGGGGAGAAAGGGGAAAGTATATAGAAGGGGTAGGAAAGAAGAAAAGAGAAAATACATTAAAAAGAAAAGGAGGAGAGAAAATAAGAGAAAAGAAAAAGAAGAAAGTAGTGAGAAGAGAGGAGAAAAGAGCAAGGAAATTCTAGTTTGCTTGAATGTGTTCGATGAGTAGGGCCGGTAGTATAAGTCCGTAGGTTACTGTTGCTGCTTCGGTGGTCTGGCTCGTCGCGTGTTTCAAGTCCTAAAAGAAGGTATAACCTAGAGATAAAGTGTATGTTAAAGAGTTTACTCAGGACATTCTCGTAGTGCAAGCCGGGTATGGTATCTCGTGTGACTGAGCCCCGAGATGCCATCTTAGTTTGTCCATCCTTTGTATCCAAGAATGCCTATGGACAGAAAAGCTGAGAGGTTATTTTAAATATAGTAAGATTAAGGTATTAAGACATATTGTTATGAGATGTTTCAGTTGGAGTCAGTGATTTCCCATGGTATTCTTTACCTGTATTTCTGTATGAGATCTCTAAGGGGATATTATGGGCCTTTGTGGTAGAAGGCTGATTACATACCTGTTTTCTCTATGCTGCTGTTTCTGCTGTTGTTGGTTTATTTGTGGTATAATGTGTAGTCAAGAGTTTGTGTTGTTTTTCTTTCATATGTTTTGGGAACTACTTTCCGGTATTTGTTGACTGTTACAGTGTTTGGAGTTTCTACCCTATTAAACCCTGTTATTTGATTGTTAAGTATTAGTTATATATAAGGTGTATGTTCTAGGTGCTTCTGAATAGTACTATCATTCTGTATTTATCTTTCCTCTTCTGACTTACTTCGTTTAACATAAATGCTCTAGATCCATCCACATTGCTGAATAGTCTGTGAGTGTATCATTTCTGACTGTCATGTAGTATTCCATTGTGTATAGATACCACATCTTAATGATCCATTCATCTGTTGTTGGACATCGAGGTTGGTTGCAGGAATTGGCTATTATACTGAGTGCTGCAATAAATATTGGGGTGCACACATACTTTGGGATGAATGTCCTTCCGACTTGGGGGTAGATACCTAGGAGAGAAATTGCTGGGTTGAATGGCAGCTCAATTCTGAGTTCCTTGAGCACTCTCCAGACTGTTCTCCATAGAGGTTGGACTAGGGGACATTCCCACCAGCAGTGGATGAGAGTGCCTTTCGTACCGCATCCCCGCCAACAGAGACTGTTCCCATTATTTTTGATGTGAACCATTCTCACTGGTGTGAGGTGGTACCTCATTGTTGTTTTGATTTGGATTTCTCTGATGATAAGTGAAGGTGAGCATGTTTTCATGTGTTTGTTGACCATCTTTCTGTCTTCTTCAGAGAAGTGTCTATTTATTTTGTCTTCCCATTTTTTCACGACTTTATTTGGTGTTGGGGGGCTCAGCTTTCTGAGTGCTTTGTATATTCTGGATATCAGCCCTTTATCTGATATGTTGAGTGAAAAGATTTCTTCCCAGTCAGTTAACTCAAGACAGGCTTTCTACATCCCACACTCACTGACATTGTTATGATATTTCTCAGCGTAGTTCTTAAGGTTTGCATCTGGCTCTGTGCTCAGGGATTGTTCATGGCAGGTTCTGGGAACTATCTGTAGAGCTGGGAATTGAATCATGATGGTCAGCCATGTTCAAGGCAATCATATCTCTGCTCCATCCAGTGTAAACTTTTCCCCTGCTTTTAGATTTAGTCACCATAAATTACAAAGTTGTTCATGCTTGGGTTTCATGCATAGTCTTTCAATACCAATTCCTTCATCAGTGTCCACTGACCTCCACCAATATCCCCACTTCCTTTCTTAGACCTAGCCTGTTTTTATCACAGGTTTTTTATTTATAATTTACATTACTCTTACTGAGAGGGTAACACATTACCTCGTTTCAGCACTCCCTCATCCTTCAGAGTGGCCACTCCCCTCCCCTGTTGTCTAATGAACATTTTTAATAGTATAAGTTTATAGGAAACTGCCAAGAAAAATATACTTCCTACACCAATCTAACCTCTGCTCACTCCTTTCCTCTACTTTAATATATTTCATAGTAATTGTCACCACATAATTAAATAATAATATTTTTTCAAATTTATTAATAGAAAAATAAAAAGAGTATATAGTTTATGAGACCCACTATCCGGTTCAAGAAGTAGAATATTATGGCACCCAGACCACTTGGACAATTTCCTCCAAGAATGGTGAACTCTCTTCACTAAAAAACTAAACTAAACTGACTATAATTCCACAGGCTGATTTTGCTTCTATGTGGTGATTATACAATTATAATATTGATAATATTTTTGCATCTGGCCTCTGTTACCTTGCATAACATATATGAAACTCTCTGTATATTTCTGTTTAGTCATATTTGTTTGGTTTAATTGTAGGGCTAGAAGCTGCAGCTACAGCCCATTGGTGACATATGTATGAGGCTTGGGCTTCTCTTGGCATTGTGAGCAAGATTTCCAAATTAATTTACTATTTTCCATTCTCACTTGCAGTGTACGAGTTTCTAACTGTCCCACATACTTGCCAACATCCAATATTTATTTAATATTTTAAAACTTTTAGTCATTATGTCTGATTCTTCCCATTACAATGTGACTTTCTTGGGATTTAATCTAGTCTCTTAATAGCTGCCAGTGCTTGAAAGTGCAGGTATTCAACTAGAGTTGACATGGATGAATGCTTGAGTGGTAAGAGGCAGGGAAAAGGACAAACTTCATTTCAGGATTGAAGGACTATTAACTTCTAATGCTGCAACTTATTTTAAATTGCCATAGCATTTATCTATATCTCCACAATGGCATTTAAATATTTATATAATCAATTATACAATCTATACTATATTCATTTCTCATTCTACCTCTTAGAATAGGGATTTATCAAGCTTGAAACAATTGACATTTGGGACTAAATAACTCGTGGTTGTGAAGAATTGGCTCAAGCATGGAGGCTAGCATCCCCCTCACACCTCTGTCTTTTTAACCCTCTGTTCACCCTCTATGCTCTCTATAGTGATGACAAAAATGTCTCTCTATGTTGCCAATGTCCTCTGGGAGGCAAATTTGTTCCTGACTGGTAATAACTGTGTTAGATTATGAGTTGCATACTAATAAATATTGTATCAACTTTTCTTTAACTTTAGCATTATTGTTTACAACAGTAAATGCTTTAACTATTAAAATTTTATTGTTTCCTGACTCAGAAAGTGATCTTGACTTAGTACAATGATAACTTAGAATATAAATAAAGATATTTAAAATAAAAAGTTACAAAGAGGTTTCTGCTAAATTAAAGCAGTAGAACAGAGCTCAAAAGTTTCAAAACCACATTTCTACTGCTCAGGTTTGTCTTTTTTTTGTTGAGAAATTCAAGTCAGTCAGTATAACGGCAGCAGAACTGCTGGTTGGCCATATCCAGCTTATGAAGCAAAATAGCTGTTCCTACAAAGGAAGCCCATGCAGATTTATTTTGTTATAAATTTAAAAAATCACTTATCTTAAGTTTACAACTCAGAGAGTCAAACATTCTGCACATCATAAAAGAGGACTTTCAAAAATGATAGCTTCCCTTTCCTTGATGATCAGTTCATTCTGTTCTTCCAAAAGCCTGATGTTCTCAAATGATTCCTGCTCAGGTTTAAGTCGTTCTTCTATCACTTCCTTTTCCTCACTTATTCTGGAAGAAACACACACACACACACACACACACACACACACACACACACACACACGCTCGCGAAAAAAGAAAAAAAAAGAGGAAAAATGCCTATTAGAAAAAATGAAAAAAAGAAAATATGAATGAAATACAGGTTCCCAGAACCAACACATATCCTCTGAGATGGGACCTCAAAAATCTGCAAGTGTAAAAGAGGACATCCCATTCAAAAGAAGGTCCATAAACATCAATAGTAAACAACATCCATAAACTTCAAGTAGCTCGGAATCAACATAACAGAAAAGGTCAGAGCTATTTACACAATAATAACTTAAATCACTTAGGAAAGAGAGAGAAGATGTTAGAAAATGAGAAAATGGGGCCGGGCGGTGGCGCTCGAGGTAAGGTGCCTGCCTTACCTGCGCTAGCCTAGGAGACGGACCGCGGTTCGATCCCCCGGCATCCCATATGGTCCCCCAAGCCAGGAGCGACTTCTGAGCGCATAGCCAGGAATAACCCCTGAGCGTCACCGGGTGTGGCCCAAAAACCAAAAAAAAAAAAAAAAAAAAAAAAAGAAAATGAGAAAATATTCCATGCTCATAGGTTAAAAGAATATTTTCAAAATGACCGTCTTGCCTAAATTAATTTACAGATTCAATACAATATTCCAACATCATTCTTCAAGAAATGAGAACAGTCAATAATAAAGTTTTTATGGAATCATTTGAAAAATATAAACATCCAAGTAGCCAAAGTTATATTAAAAAATAAATGGGAGTTATTTTCTTACCTTATTTGAAACTATGCTATGCAGCTAGTGATCAAAAATTCATAGTACTGGGATAAGGATAGACTCTCAGACTGGATCAAAATAGAATTTCCAAGGACAAATCCCCATATATGTGCTCATTCAACTTTTGATAAAGGAGCTGAAAAAATGAAGCAGAGTAAAGATAGTTTGTTTTGTTTATTTGTTTGTTTTTGGGGCCATACCGATGATGTTCAGGGGTTACTCCTGGCTCAGAAATTGCTCCTGACTTGGGGGACCTGACTTGGGATGCCAGGGGATCGAACCTATACTATCGTTGGCAAGGCAGAAGCCTTATGGCTCCACGCCATGGCTCCAGCCTCAAAGATAGTCTGTTTAACAAGTGCTGGGAAAACTGTATAACCACTGTAACTACATGTAAAAATCAAAGTTAGACCCATATCTCACACCTTACACAAAAGTCAATTCAAAGACTAGGAGATAAGACCACAATTTCTAAAGTTCATAGAGTAAATTATAAGCAGAATGCTTCAAGATTTGAACCTCAAAGGTATCTTTAATGTTATGATGTCATTGGAAAAGGCAACAAAATAAAAAGTAAACAAATAGAATATATTTTACTAGAGTTATGTCTGAAAAAAAGAAGCTAAAACTCAAAGACAGACATATGGTTAATATTTAACATATATAAAATACTCAAAACGATCTACAAAAAGAAATCTTACTGCTAGGTTTAGATCTTTGTGTTTATGTATTTGTTTGTTTGACCACACCTAGCAATGCACAGAGCTTCTCTCAGCTTTATTGGAAGTGCTCAGGGGAGTCTCTGCTAATGGGTATCAAACCTAGGCCTTATTTTATGTAAAGCAGGGGTTTCAAACTCAGTTTACCTGGGGGCCAAAGGAGGCAAAGTCGGGGTGAGGCAGGGCCACATAAGGGATTTTCCTTACTGAATATTCGCAATAAAAAATCCCATTAGTGGGGCCGGAGAGATAGCATGGAGGTAAGGCGTTTGCCTTTCATGCAGGAGGTCATCGGTTCGAATCCCGGCGCCCCATATGGTCCCCTGTGCCTGCCAGGAGCAATTTCTGAGCCTGGAGCCAGGAATAACCCCTGAGCACTGCCAGGTGTGACCCAAAAACAAAAAAAAAAAAAAAAAAAAAAAAAAAAAATCCCATTAGTAAGAAAAAAATCGCAAAAAATCGCATTAAACATTTGAAGCAGAGTAAAGATAGTTTGTTTTGTTTATTTGTTTGTTTGTTTTTTGGGGGCCATACCGATGACGTTCAGGGGTTACTCCTGGCTCAGAAATTGCTCCTGACTTGGGGGATCAGACTTGGGATGCCAGGGGATCGAACAAAACTGCTTGGGTATGCGAATGTTTAATGCGATTTTTTTTCTTACTAATGTGATTTTTATTGCGATTTTTCGGTAAGTGAATAATCGCGAATACTGCGATATTTGAAGGCCAGCCGCGGGCCACAAAATGTTGTGCGGAGGGCCGCAAATGAGTGTGAGACCCCTGATGTAAAGCATGTATCCTGGCCCCTTGATAGAAGTATCTTAGACTCTTAGATCTTGATATTTTTCAAATGGTCACAAATACAACTAACTGTTAACAAATATTCTGCAAATCTAGCTATAAGTGACTATGTGACTAGTACTATATATGCTATACATGTAGAATATATATAAATTTAGCTATATTTGCAGAATATGTATATATATATATATATATATATTTGAGAAGAGTTTCAAAGAGTGATACTTTCATTGGTACATTCTGTGTTCCCTCCATCCTATCCACGTTTGAAATAGCCATGTTTCAACAATGAGGTAAAAAAAATTATGAGAATAAAGGTACATGAGGATTGTATTTCAACAAGAAGAGAGAACTTTCGGTTTTTGAGGCATCGTGGTGCTTCTGAACTATCCTGCTGTATTATATGAGGAAACTATTGCCTAAGCCATTGTATTTCTTCTTTTTGGGTACCCTCCCAACTGGTGCTCAGTGGACCTGTAACACCATGAATCTTCTTATATTGTTTTTGAGTGCACTTAAGAGTAAGAAGTACACATTTTTAACTTCCCACCTTTTTAAAAAAAAGCAGTTTATTTATTAATTGATTGGCTTGGGGGCCATACCTGGCGATGCTCAGGGTTACTCCTGGCTTTGTGCTCAGAAATCGCTTCTGGCGGGGCCAGAGCTATAGCACAGCAGTAAGGCATTCGCCTTGCATGCTGCCAATACAGGACGGACTCCAGTTCAAATCCCGGTATCCCATATGGTCCTCGAGCTAGCCAGGAGTGACTCCTGAGCGCAGAGCTAGGAGTAACCCCTGAGCACCGCTGGGTGTGAACCCCCCCACAAAAAAGGAAATCGCTCCTGGCAAGACTGGGGGACCATATGGGATGCCAGGAATTGAACCAGTCCAATCCGATGGGGCGCATGCGAAGCAAATGCCCTACCACTGTGCTATCTCTCTGGCCCCAATCTCACACCTTTAACTAGAAATCTATCTATCTATCTATCTATCTATCTATCTATCTATCTATCTATCTATCTATCTATCTATCATCTATCTATCTATCTATCTATCTATCTATCTATCTATCTATCTATCTATCTATCTATCTATCTATCTATCATCTATCTGTCTCTATATAATATTTGATATTATACATAATATAATAATGTATATAATATATTCATATATATATTTGGCCATACCGAGTTGTGCAAATCTTACTCCTGGATATGTGTTTAGGAATCATTTCTGAAATGTTCAAGGGACAATCAAAGGTATTGGGTATTGAAACTTGGTTAGCCACGGGCAAGTGCCCTACCCACTGTACTTTCTCTGTGGCCCAAGGAATCTACACATTTACTTTAATTTTTTAATATTTTTTGTTTTTGTTTTTTGGGGTCACACCCAGCCACGCTCAGGGGTTACTCCTGGTTTTGCTCTCAGAAGTCACTTCTGACAGGCTCGGGGATTCAAGGAATTGAACTGGGGTCCGTCCTGTGTTGGCCTTGTGCAAGGCAAACGCCCTACCTCTGTGCTATCACTCCAGTCCCTTTTTAATATGTTTATTCTTTTGTTAAACATCATGGTTCATGTAGTTGCTCATAGTACATTTGTTCCTGGTATTCCATGTTCCAATACCAAACCTATCACCAGTGTAATATTTCTTCCACCATTGTTCCCAGATCTCCTCTATTGCCAAATCTGTCACTTGGCAAACATGAACTAATTTACTTTATATTGCTTGTTCACAACTAAGTGATAATGGAATTGTCAAGAAAAACTTTAGCAAAAGAAAATCTGCTAATTGTTATATCTCACAGTGGGGTCATTAAGTCATTTTGGGAAGCTGTTACTAAGTTGTTTGTTGCTAGTTGGTTATTCTGTGCTTTTGGTTTTGTTTATTAATTTAGGTGGCTTCTATGCTGCTTTGACATCTTATTTAGTGGGATCCCACTAGGATATCAGTATTGAAAAGTTTGAAGGAGTGTATAGTGTATATGCAGCTGTGTGCTCTGGGAATTAGCTACCGGGCTTCTGAAAGTACAGAAGAGCAGGTGGTGGCTTCCCACATTCATGCTGAGTAGACCCTAGATTTCTCAGCCCAAATACAGTCATACTTAGAATTTTGGTTAGTTAAATGTCTCTGAAGAGATCAGTGGCAAAATGGTGATGTTGAGTCATAGGTGTGCCAGAAATTGTTGGTTGTGGTTCTGACTACTAAGGCTTATTCAGGTCAGGGACTTCTTCAGGGCAGGGCACAGAAGTGCCTCAGTTTTTAGCTGCAAGACACATTTTTATTAATAAAATAATAAAAGTATTAAGTGCATTAATTGATAAAACATTTAAGAATGAATAGCTAAGGGCTAGAGAGATAGTACAGGAGGTAAGTTTTGCATGCTCCAATCCCTGTTTGATCTCAGAAACCATTTTAAGTCCCCCAGACACTGCTAGAGTAACCCCAAGTACTGTGCTGGATGTGGTCCAAGCCTATGGCTGCTGCTTCTTTGGGACATATTAAATATTGTTTTGTAGCCTACTTTAAAAAACTTAATTATGGGGCTGGAGAGATAGCATGGAGGTAAGGCGTTTGCCTTTCATGCAGGAGGTCATCGGTTCGAATCCCAGCGTCCCGTATGGTCCCCCGTGCCTGCCAGGAGCAATTTCTGAGCATGGAGCCAGGAGTAACCCCTGAGCACTGCCGGGTGTGACCCAAAAACCACAAAAAAACCTTAATTATGAGCTTTGGCATAAAATTATTAATTGTGGAATTATTTTTAATGAATATGCAAATTATACAATATAAAAACATAATTTAAGATATTTCTTTATGTTGGATTGCAAGATTAGCTTTCAGAATTTGGTTTGTTTTAATGTCTTATTTTTGTTCTGCCTAAGCAGTACATTTGCATCAAATTCATGCAATGAAGGGGGGCTTCTTGACTTCTGTGTTTTGACAGAGAATCACTAACTCAGCTCTGGAAGATTTTTCAAAAATACTCAAAGAAAATCCTTCCTGAGTTGCTGAGCAGTGGTTGCTGGCACATCTCACTGTGAGTTGTTTATGCTGCTAGTGCCTTTGTGTGTATGTGTGTGCATAGTATGGTTGATGAAAGACAGTAAAAAAATGTTTTTAAAAACCCACAGGAGTCACCCATCAGTTTATTTGACATTCTGTAGCATAAAATTTGAGAGTTGCCCTCCTAGAATAGCTACCAGATTGAAGACTGGACAGTCTTTTAATGTAGGTCATTCATATACACATAACTTGGTTTTCTTTGTTTTCACTCAGTTTGATTTGATTCTTAATATGCAGCAATGACACCTGTCTTCTGATTTTCTGGGAATCAAAATTCTTTTCTTTTTTTCCCAAACACATATCTGGTACGCAAAGCTTTATTTCCAGTAAGACCCCATGTTCCATTTCCATTACTGCCAATATCAAATAAATTATATCCTTTAATGGAAAGCACTTACTCAGTGTGAACACCAGTTCTGCTGTTTGGGAATTGTTTATGGGTTGAAGATTGATATTTAATCATATAAACTTTTATTTTGTTTTTAAGCCTCATTTTTTACTCATGTTAAAATTGTATACTTATGAATATGAGCATATACATACATATCCACACACCTCTCTCCCATTAGAAAATTGATAACAAGGTCAAATGAGGACTTTCATGCCATTCATTAAGTATGTAGAGAAGATTGATTCAAGTTCTGATTCTGGAAAAAAGGGGCAACTTTATTTCTTAAGTTTAAATGCCAATTCCTTTTGTAACAGTCTCTCTTTGCACATCCACAACATTTTCCTCAGACACAGATTATCTTATGATATGTTTGTCTTTTTCTCTAGAGTCTAAACTGTGGGATCCTTCAGGGTGGGGATTTGATGTCATAAATCCCTAGCCTCTAGTAAAATTCCTGATATACCACAGAGCTCAGTTAATGAATGTGAATTGAATTAAGTAGGGAGTGTTTGGAAAAGAGCTTTATAAATATAAGGCACTCTGTAATGCTGACTTTGTCAGGTTCTGCATTGTACAAAATTCTCTCTCACATATATTATTCATTCTTATTTGATCTTTTCAGCAATCCTGTGAAGGCAGATATTAATATCATCATTTTTCAGAGAGGACTTAGCATGAAACACGTTTGGGAGGTAAGAAATAAAAGAACTATTAAGTACCCTTTGCAGTTGATGTGAGCTTATGTGGAGGAGTCCCTGGGTTATTGAATGTAGACTAGGGCCTCCCCAGCTATTGCTTTGACAAAGTAATGCACATTTAGGGTTCATATCTTAAGCCCCATTGAAAGTTTAATAATCATCTTATATCTATTCATCTTTAAACATTCCAGTGAACTAATCAGAGATATGAATTCAAATATTCAGTGCTTTTCTTTAGCAAAATGAAAACCATAATCTCACAATGAAATATTTAATATTTCATTCTTATTGATAAGTTGCTCTCTTTAAGCTTAATTTTTATTTTTTAAATCATAATCTTTTTACCTTTAAATGATCTTTTCTCTTTCCTGGAAACAGCTGACAATAGTATTTTTTAGTTCTATATGTTTTCATAATTACATTTTTAGCCTTGAGGGAAAAACTGTATACCTCATCAAATCCTCTGGCTTTACAACTGAGTAACTATAATGGCTCCAAATACTACTTACTGCTATTATAACTTAATTGTGCATTAGGAAAAGTAAAACTGCTTTATGACTTCTGACAATGTTAGATTCTGTTTTAGTTGGAGCATTTTGTACAGTGTTTTGATGTAACCACTAAGTCAATAGTAAGGAAGCTCACAGGTGTTCCCCAGAAGGAGAGACCTTGACATACCCTGGGGACCAATATCAATCAACACCCAATTAAGTCTTTTATGAATTTTGGTTCAGAATTGTTCAGCAAAATGTAAGCTGTCGCACACTGCTAGTTTGCTTGATAACAATCTTGTTTGTAAATTCAGAACTCTCCAGTGATGTATTTTAGCTTGTCTAATTTGCAAGCTGGCTTTTGAGGAAGAGGTGTCAATGGGATTGCACTGTCAAATGATTACTTTGACAAACTACTCCCAACTGATAGATATGCAGAAGCCTCTGCACATTTTCGTTTTTATTGGAATTCCTTCTTTCACTTTTGTAGTAGTTGTGTATTGGCTAATTGTTGCATTAGTCTCAAAAATTTTGAAGCAAAAGGAGGGGATTGCTGAATGTGCTAACAGTACTTATATGTATACAAGAGCATATACCTTTCTTCAGCATCTAATATATGCCCAGTTTGTCCTTAATTCCAGTTATGTTTTCATATATATAGTTAGGAATAAGTTTGAAATGTCCACATTTCATGTACTAGTTTCTCTTCTTTTATTTCTGAACTTATTTTTTTTTTCCTTTCAATGGGAACTGGTTATGAGTTAGTCTATCTTGTTAATCATTTAAAAAAAAGTTCTTGATTTTGTTGATCATTTGAATTATTGTTTAATTTTCAGTTCATGGATTTATGCTAGACATTTTTATCACGAAAGAAAGTTGTTATGAGTATATTGGCAATAATAGGTAACACATTCTAGATGTGCAGATATAGAGAACTAAAGAATAATAAAACCTCACCAACTTCACAAAATGAAACAAATTGGTTTTAAAACACATTTAAAAGAATTCAACATCAATTATTGCTATTTATTATCGCTTGTCTTATAGTGGGTGTTATGAGCAATAATGAATAGTAGTTATTGAAAAGAAACAACAGCTATGTCAGTAGAAGCCAAAAGAATCATAATAATTTAAATTAGATTTCTAGATCTTCAATTAGAATTTTTCCTTCTTAGTTTTGATTTCTTACCTTCAATTTTCTGAATTAAATCTTCTCATATTTAGTTCTGAAAGCATATAATTGAGCATTACCATTTATATGTATAATTACCACATATACTTATGTATCTCTATATTTTAAAAGTTAGGTACCATGACTTTTTATACTGGGAATGGTAATTTTCAGGCTATACCATACTACCAGAGTAGCAGTGTCCCTCCACCACTCTCTACAGGGCATCTCACTGTCTCCCACCCACTCTTCCCTCTTAGCAAACCCAGCTTTGTGGCAGACTTTTATTCTGTTATCATTGGCTGTTGTTTATTCCCTTATTATAATCTAGTGTACTCTAAAGATGAGAGAGAGCATTTGGCTTTTTTCCCCCTTTTTTCTTTGACTTTCTTGATTCAGCATTATCTTTATCATCTCCATCCATATAATAGTGTTCACCAAACCTAGAAATAAAGGTTTGTTTTTGGTAGTGGCAGTGTTGTTGTTGTTGTTGTTGTTTTACCATTTTAGTTGCTTTACCTATTTTGGTTTTTTTGTTTGTTTGTTTGTTTTGGGGCCACACCTTGTGACATTCAGGGGTTACTCCTGGCTATGCGCTCAGAAATCGCTATTGGCTTGGGGGACCATATGAAACGTGGAATCAAACTGCGGTTCATCCTAGGCTAGTATGTGCAAGGCAGATGCCTGTTTGTGCCACCACTCCGGCCCCTGCTTTACCTATGTTTATTCTATATGTAAGTACTTTATTCATCTGCTCCCCTCTATAAACTCAGTTCTATTGAGTTCTGTTAGTTTCTTCTTTATTGTGTATGTTTATTTCATGAAAAATATGGGAAAGATCATGTATGAAATGAAAAGGTCGCACCTTATTTTTAATGATTGACCACTCAATATAATTTCTCTAGTTTTATCCAGTAAGTGACAAATTGCTTGATTTTGTCATTTCTTACTGCTATGTAGCATTCCACTGTTAAATACATGATAAATTTTTGCTTCTTGGGTTTTCAGCCACACCTGTTAGTGTCCTGAGGTTACTCCTGGCTTTCCACTCAGTAATCACTCTTCACAGTGCTCAGCAAATTATATAGGGATTACTGAAGAGAAAGGAAGGGAAGAATGGGTATGAGGAATGGGTAGAGGGTTTTTTTTTTTTTCATGGTGAGAAGGTGCTGAAATTTTGCTGAGAAGGGCAGTGAAACTTATGCCCATAGACAGGTGTGCAGATGTCTCCAGAAATTCTATAATGCTGGGCCAAATAGTACAGCGAGTAGAGCACTTGTGTTGCACATGCCCAATCTGGTTCAATCCCTGGCAACCCATATGGTCCAGTCAGAAGTAATCCCTGGGCATCACCAGGTTTGGCCCTAAAACAAAGTCAAAACAAAACAAAACAAAAAGAATATTATTATGTTGTACAACAATGACAAATCAATTTTGTACTTGGGATGCCATGGATGGAACCTGAGTTAGCTGCATGCAAGGCAAATGGCCTACTCTACACTATTGCTCTGACCTTGTGTTAGCATCTCTTAATTTCCTCTGTACCCTCATATCTCTCCCTTACCTCCTGACATTTTTTTGGGGGGTCATACCTAATGGTGTTCAGGCATTATCTTGACTCTGTGCTCAGAAAATACTCCTGACAGGCTCTGGGGACTATATGGGATTCCAGGGATATAACCTGACTCAGTGACGTGCAATGCCCTACATGCTGTCCTATCACTCTGGCCCCATATCTCCTGATACTTCTAAAAAGAGGTGGCTTTAAAAGATCCCTCATAAGTGGTAAATTCTGTTTTGATATATTATTACTGTTTATATTACAACATAAGTATATAAAGACCAAGTTTCTCTCCAAGCATAGTATTACTTTCACTGCATTTCACTAATTTTTATGCCAGCCTGTTTTTGTGTTTTATGTATGTCAGACTTTTATTGTTTCTACCTCCATTTATTATCTACTTTAGTTTTTAATGAATATTTTAGTATTCTGGGGTTTTATTTGTTTACTTAAAGTTTATTTGCTCTACTGCTTTGTTTTTAAAATGAATGATCTAAATTTTTAGCATCTTAAACTCTAATTTTAAATGAAAGTATGCCATTAAATAATTTCATATATAAGAAATTTACACTATTGTCTTTTTCATCTGCCAACAATATTTTGGGTTCAAGTAGCAATTAAAATATTTATATGTTTTTTAATGGTTGAAATGCTTGTCAATGAAAGGGAATAGGAACTAATAAATGCTAAAGTAGCTTATTAGAGTCTACATTCAAAATTGAAATTTAATATAAAATAAAATTATATAACAGAATATATTAGAAACAAAATATGTGAGGCAATATATTCTATGTTTTCATGATTTAATTGTATGATGAGCATTTCCATAATTTTTTCAAATTTAATATAGCTTATATTTTAAAAAAGCATTTTTCAGTGTCACTTTTCCATTCCATAGAAATATATTTTATCACTCTAAAGTATTATTTGCATTTAAAATATAATTTTACTAGAATATTTATTTCATTATAAAAATGTGTATAAGAAAAATGATGTTCTTACCATGTATAGTTGATGTAAATTTTCCTAAGTAATTTTAAATCTATAGTACATGGAAAAAATAGTAGGCTTATTTCTAAACTTAAATATTTCAGTCTCAAGTAGACTAATTAAATCTCACTGAATAAGTATATTATTCTTTCTATAAGTTGAAGAAAATGTCTCCTATACATTCTACTTTAAAGATATCTTGTGGGCACTTTAGGTGATGGAAAATTGAAACATTGTGAAACATGCTCCCATTATCTCTTCTTTTTTCTTTTTTTTCTTTCTCTTCTTCTTCTTCTTCTTCTTCTTCTTCTTCTTCTTCTTCTTCTTCTTCTTCTTCTTCTTCTTCTTCTTCTTTATCTTCTTCTTCTTCTTCTTCTTCTTCTTCTTCTTCTTCTTCTTCTTCTTCTTCTTCTTCTTCTTCTTCTTCTTCTTCTTCTTCTTCTTCTTCTTCTTCTTCTTCTTCTTCTTCTTCTTCTTCTTCTTCTTCTTCTTCTTCTTCTTCTTCTTCTTCTTCTTCTTCTTTTGAGTGGCAGACCCAGTGGTGCTCAGAGCTTTCTCATGTCTCTTAGTGACCACTTTAGGTTGGCTTGAGGGACGACATAGAGTACAGATTATTAAGTGCAGGTTGACAGTAAATCAAGGTACAGTAAAAGCCTGGTTCACCCCATCTCTTCTTATGATTATTATAAAGTTGTTTTTAGTCTATATTTTCTTTATCCAGTGTATGCTATTCTATAAAATGTTTTCAGAATTTTTATTTTAAGAAAAGGATGTTGGGGCTGGAGAGATAGCATGGAGGTAAGACGTTTGCCTTGCATGCAGAAAAATGGCAGTTTGAATCCCGGCATCCAATGTGGTCCCTGAGCCTGCCAGGAGCAATTTCTGAGCATAGAGCCAGGAGTAGCCCCTGAGCACTGCTGGATGTGACCCAAAAACAAACGAAAGAAAGAAAGAAAGAAGAAAGAAAGAAAGAAGAAAGAAAGAAAGAAAGAAAGAAAGAAAGAAAGAAAGAAAGAAGAGGAAGGAAGGAAGGAAGGAAGGAAGGAAGAAGAAAGAAAGAAAGAAAGAAAGAAAGAAAGAAAGAAAGAAAGAAAGAAAGAAAGAAAGAAAGAAAGAAAGAAAGGAAGGAAGGAAGGACGGAAGGAAGGAAAGAAGGAAAGAAGAAGAAAGAAAGAAAGAAAGAAAGAAAGAAAGAAAGAAAGAAAGAAAGAAAGAAAGAAAGAAGAAAGAAAGAAAGAAAGAAAGAAAGAAAGAAAGAAAGAAAGAAAGAAAGAAAGAAAGAAAGGAAGGAAGGAAGGAAGGAAGGAAGGAAGGAAGGAAGGAAGGAAGAAAGAAGAAAGAAAGAAAGAAGAGAAAGAAAGAAAGAAAGAAAGAAAGAAAGAAAGAAAGAAAGAAAGAAAGAAAGAAAGAAAGAAAGAAAGAAAGAAAGAAAGAAAGAAAGAAAGAAGAAAGAAAGAAAGAAAGAAAGGAAGGAAGGAAGGAAGGAGGAAGAAAGAAAGAAAGAAAAAGAAAGAAAGAAAGAGAAGAAAGAAAGGAAGGAAGGAAGAAAGGAAGGAAGAAAGGAAGGAAGGAAGAAGGAAGGAAGAAAGGAAGGAAGGAGAAAAAGAAAGAAAAAGGATGTTATCTGATTAGAGATAAAAAGAATCTAGGGAAAAGTTTAAACATTTTAATTCAGAAGCAAATGTCCACATGTATGCAGATTCCATTCACTCCCCATTTGATGCATATATTGCATCTTCCTCCCTCCCTCCCCTTTCCTCCCCCTCCCTCCTTCCCTCTCTTCCCTCCCTCCCTCCCTCCCTCCCTCCCTCCCTCCCTCCCTCCCTCCCTCCCTTCCTTCCTTCCTTCCTTCCTTCCTTCCTTCCTTCCTTCCTTCCTTCCTTCCTTCCTTCCTTCCTTCCTTCCTTCCTTCCTTCCTTCCTTCCTTTCTTCCATTTAGACTAGAGCATCTATTATTTATCTACACTTTCTTAATGATCTCACATCATCTCAATGACTTCATAGATTATCTCTAGATGAATCACTTCTAAAATTTGTTTCAGCCTGAAAAATTTTCACCAACTTTTGATGTAACTTTCTACCTGCCTACTCAACATCTATACCTGGGGTGCAACTTTTCCTTAAGGTCCCAGTGATATTCAGGTACATTATTTGAATACTCACTGTGTAGTCTACCTCTTACTGTATTGTTCTGCTATATGTATTTCTGTTTATTTGCTTTATAGTGAAGCAAAATAGTTTTTATTGAAAGAAGTTTACTTAGAAAGGTGTGAAAGGAGAGAGAGTGGTGTATGAGTTCAAGAGAGAATACAAGAGTCTGCAGAGTAGAAAAACCCAAAGAGAAATACACATTCAGGACAGAACATGGGCTTAAAAGAGTAAGCCCTGCTTACTTCTGTTCACCAGTGCTTGTCTTTTATAAATGAATTCCTTTATCATTTTAAAAATGGTTTGTTTTTGGACCACATTAGGCAGTGCTCAAGGCTGATTCATGGCTCTGTGCTCAGGAAGCTCTCCTAAATGCTCAGGGGACAATTTGAGGTGCCAGGGACTGAGTCTAGCTCAATTACAGACAAGGCAGACACCTTATTTTTTTTTTTTTTTTTTTTTGTGGTTTTTCGGTCACACCCGGCAGTGCTCAGGGGTTATTCCTGGCTCCAGGCTCAGAAATTGCTCCTGGCAGGCACGGGGGACCATATGGGACGCCGGGATTCGAACCGATGACCTCCTGCATGAAAGGCAAACGCCTTACCTCCATGCTATCTTTCCGGCCCCTGGCAGACACCTTATTACATGTACTATCTTTACAACACCTATATTTTCTATGGGGGAGGGGACCTGAGACCACATCCAAAAATAATTATATAAAGCGAAGCGAAGAGGCCATGCTCCTCTGGCTCCACCCTTTCTGGGCTTGTAAACTCACCTCCAGGAAAGGATCCAGGGAAGGCGAGCCATCCCCAGATGAGCCACACACAGGATGAATTCAGGCCGAAGATGGAGCACAGCACAGAAGACAGGCAGATAGGGGTGCTGTCATCTGAGTTCCAGCAGAGTTCAGCGGCTTCCCCTTTCTAGGCTTGTAAAGTCAGCCATTTCTTTTTTTTTAAATATTTTTATTTATTTAGACATCTTGATTACAAATATGATTGTGATTAGGTTTCAGTCATGTAAAGAACACCCCCTCATCTCCAGTGCAACATTCCCACCACCAATGTCCCAAATCTCCTTCCATCCCACCCACCCCCATCTGTACTCTAGACAGGTTTTCCAGTTCCCTCATTCACTCTTTTTTTAATATATTTTTAAGTAACATGATCATATTTGGGTTACAGTCATAACCAGAACACCCCCCTTCATCAGTGTAACATTACCCCCTTCCCCCTTCCCATCCCTCACCTGTATTCAAGACAGGCATTCTACTACAGTTGTTTTTAAGTTCAGTAAGTTGTATATTTTTTCCTTAAAGAATAAAAGTAAAAAAAAGTAAAGGTGTGATAGTAGCAAGAGACTTTGTTTGCATAGGTCCAGAAAAATGGGGAAAATGGAAAAAAATCCTTGATCTGATTACTAAAAAGTCCTCCCCTCAGTTTATTGCCATAAGAGAGACTCTGGGTAAAGTCAGCCATTTCTTATTCACTCACTCGCTCACTGGGTAGATTCAGAATGCAGTTTTTTGGGGGTTCGCTTCCCAGGGCTCTGAGGAGAGCTTCAAAGATTCAGAAAAGACAGAGACGCACAGGACAGGGCTCCCTTGAGGTCCTCAGTTTCCTCAGAAGAAGCACAGCAGGGTGGAGACTCCGCAGGTGAAGCAATAAGCACTTTACCTGGCAGTCCCCACAGTCAGCCATTTCTTACTCACTCACTGCTCGCTCGCTGGGTAGCTTCAGAATGCAGTTTTTTGGGAGTTCGCTTCCCTGGGCTCTGAGCAGAGCTTCAAGGATTTAGAAAAGACAGAGAAGCATAGGACAGGGTTCCCTTGAGGTCCTCAGTTTCCTCAGAAGAAGCACAGCAGGGCAGAGACTCCACAGGTGAAGCAATCAGCACTTTACCTGGCAGTCCCCACAGTCAGCCATTTCTTCGTAACTACTTGTTTTCATTTTGACTTTTATTTTTGGAAAACTCTAGGCACAGCTGCTAAAATGAATCTAGAAAATGTTTAAATAATATACTTATCAACAAAGGTAGTTAGCAAAAACCATTTACTATTGAGAATAATTATTTTAACAGAACATTATTTTAATACAAATAGAGTAACTCTCTTTTGTTTTGAATGTACAGTTTAAGAAACTTGGAATTTCCATCTTTCATATTACTAGGAACACATTTGCATTCGATTATCTTTTACAAAATTGAGCAATTATGCTAAAATATTTAATATTTGAATGTTTTCTAGAGAATTAATTTAATTCTTAAGCAAAGAAATTTTTTCATGTGTAAGCTATGGTTAGTATTATTTGTTTTAACTATAAAATATAATTAATCTGATGTGCTTCTTATGAGAAAATAATTCTTTCAAGAAGGTTTTGTTGGTAGAATTAATAAAATAATTGAAAAAACATATGAAGCTTTATTCTATGGTCCCCTAAGAATATAATCATTTAGGGGCCAGAGAGCTTGTACAGCAGATAAGGTGCTTGCCTTACCCACGACCCATAAAGGGTCAATTTCTGCATCTTTTATGGTTCCCCAAGTATCACCAGGAATAATTTCTGGATGCAGAGCCAGGAGTAACCCCTGAGCATTGCTGGTTGTGACCCCAAAACAAACAAAATAAGAATATAATAATTTTACAGAATTCTATTTGACAGATATCTGCAAAACTTAGTTTTTATTATACTAATTGAAATAATCACCACTATAGATAAATTCTAAGTTTAAAAAATGTTATTAAGTGATTATTCAAAGACAAATTGTAGTCTGTGGTTGTGGGAGATAAACATCATATTGTTCCGAGTTGACTATTCCTTGTCCCAGAGTTTTGACTTGTCTTTCTGTGCTTAACCTTTATGCACAAGAGAGCACATAAATAATTTAAATAAAGAAAAAATTCAATTAATTTCTAACACTTTTTAGATAACTAAAAGATGGGAGTTTCCAGTAGAGTTAGGGCAAACTCTTGATGTAATTGCAGTTAATTTAGTCACAGCTGTCTTTGTTTAGGAAAAGTAAAGAAAAAGATAGTATTTGAATACCTTATCATAAAGTATTCCTAAAAAGTGAGAACACAGCCAGGCCTTTGATATTTTTGGTTCTTTTATGAACTTGTACACATGGCAGAGGTGGACTTGGACTGTGAACCCGAAGCATCTCCTGTCCTAGTGCCCTACAGTTCATCATAAAGCAAAAGCCAATATTAACTTTAGCATGAAATCACCTCTGAGGTGTCCTACAGGGAGCAACAGTCCTTTTCTAGTAAAGTAAAATGTACAATTTCCTTTACTTGTGTCTACACAACTTTTAGATGCCTCTTTCTATTTTAATAAAGTTAGAAACAGCACTAAATATCTCAATAGAATAATTGAAAATTATCTTTCAGAATTGTTTTTTTGGTGTTTAGCATAAAAAAGTAACAGAGACAGAAAATTGATTAGTGAATATATGGGGTAAAGGAAAGGAAATGAGAGTGTCTAAGGCTAGGTCAGGGTGTTTTGGAAAGGTGAAAATGTTCTAGAAATGGCTAGTAGTTATGATTGCAATACTTTGCAGGCATGCTACAAATTACTGAATTGCATACTTTAAAGGGAGGTATTTTATGATATGTAAATTTGATCTCACTTAAAAATTTACTCCTCATTTCTAGCAACTACCAATCTGTTCTCAATTTTTATAAGCTTATTATTGTTTTTTAGAGTCTACATTTATTTTTTTAGATGTAAAACTATAATGCCATAATCTTTATTACATTCTATGCAACTTAAATTACATAGCTTTAAAATTCACCTATTAATTACATCCACATCAATATTTAAAGGCAAAGATAAAAGAATACATTATTATTATTTCACATTGACCAATAACACACATATATCTATATATGTAGATATAAATACAAACGTATTGTTTATTGGTGAAGATTGCCTGGCACCACCCATGAAAATTATATATAGAGTCTACATTTAAATGAGATCAGACTGCATTTGTCTTTGACTTATTTTAGTTGGTTGTTTGCTGATACTTTGTATCCCATAGAAAATACATTTAATTTCTTTATTTCTCTTTTGGATAATTATATATAATGAAAGAATTAGAATTCTCTTTTTTCTTTTCTTTTTTTTTTTTTGTTTTGTTTTTGGGCCACAGCCGGTGATGCTCAGGAGTTACTCCTGGCTTTTGCACTCAGAAAACTCTCCTGGGTGGGGGACCACAAGGGATGCTGGGGGATCAAACCACAGTCCTTCCTAGATTAGGTGTTTGCAAGTCAAACACCCTACTGCTTTCGACACTGCTCCGACCCAGAATTAGAATTCTTTAATGGGCAGAGTCTAAAGAAAAAAATAGAATTTAAGTTAATAAAGATGTATAAGATTGCACACATTGATTTTTAATTATGAATACCTGAAACATGTTACAATGTGATGTTATTTCAATCAAAAATTGTTTAAGATTGACTAAAAGAGTAAGCTAATTATATTCTGAATGAAGTACATAGTAATCAATCATACTCCAGGAAATCTTCTACTAGCTTAATTTCTGGGGAACTTTACAAAATGAAATGAATATATTTGTCATCTTGATAACATACCAACTGGAGAAATTAAACCACATTATTATTATTATTACATACTCATAATACAGTAATTTTTGGCATCAGTGTTCTAACAATCTCTTCACCTCTATAATATTCCCTTCATTGTTGCTCCCAGTTTCCTACCTTTCCCCAAGCTACCCCTTGGCAGGTATGAGTAATTTACTGAATGTTGCTTATTATAACCAAATTGTAATGGAATTATCAAAATAAACTTCATTTAAAGAAAATTTGCAAAAATTGTCATATCTTAAAATAGTGTCATTATGTCATTGTCTAAAGATTTACATAGATGTCTATTGCTATTTCAGCATTCTATTGTTTTTGTTTATTGCACATTTATGGCTTCTATGATAAGTTTACATTTAATTTGGTGTATTAATTTGGTGCTCAGGGGTTACTCCTGGCTGTCTGCTCAGAAATAGCTCCTGGCAGGCACAGGGGACCATATGGGACACGGGGATTCGAACCAACCACCTTTGGTCCTGGATCGGCTGCTTGCAAGGCAAACGCCGCTGTGCTATCTCTCTGGGTCCTAATTTGGTGTATTCTTACTGGGAGGTTAGTATTAAGACTATGGAGGTGGAGCCGGAGTGGGTGCACAGTGGGTGGAGCATCTGCCTTGCACGCGACAGGCCTGGGTTCTGTCCCCCGCATCCCATATAATCCGACGAGCCTGCCAGGAGTAATTTCTGAGCACAGAGCCAAAAGTAACCTCTGAACGCAGCCAGGTGTAAGTCCCAAATAAATAAACGACCACAGCAAAAGACTATGGAAGTGTTGTCACCTGATAGTGGGCTAAGGAGTCCAGCACTTTAAGGATCTGTGGAGCTGTGCTGAAAAACTAATAAGGCAGAAGTGGTGGATGGTGAACATGGCTACCAGGACTTCTGGAAGTACAGAGGTATGGGAGTAGGTGGCCCACCCTGATTCCAAACTGTCCCTGGATATGCCAGCCACAAAACCAACATACCTAGAATTTTTGGCAGTTAGGTATCTGCAGAGATAAGTGAAAATGTGGTGGTGAAGCTGGGTCAGTGTAGTAGTAGTTTCAGGGTGCGTAGTAGCTGATATGACTTCAGTGGGGTTGAGGACTTGTCTCGCTCTTCTTAAAGTGTCCTAGTATGATAACCTGCAAGATTGGTATGTTTATGAGTTTTCTCAGATTGGCACAAACCATGTACTTTTCACGTGACATCCTATGGGACTTTACATCAAAGTTATAGTACATGGGGGTTGGAAAATAGTAGAACAGGTAAAGCTCTTGCCTTGTACATTGTTAACCCTGGATATATCTCTGGCACTGTATATGGTCCCCTGAACTCCTTTAGGAATAATCACTGAGCACTGCCAGTTGTGGTCACTGGTTCTATACTCCAGAATTACTTCTGGATGACTCAGGGTACATGAAAATGCTAGGGATCAAACCTGGGTTATCTGTGTGTAAGGCAGGGCTTCTCAATTATTTTCTGTCATGCCCCCCTAGGAAGAAGAAAAAAATTTTTGCGACTCTCGCATGACTGTAAATAGTATCTTTATTTAAAAAAAAAAAAAACGTTAGGGGCTGGAGAGATAGCATGAAGGTAAGGCGTTTGCCTTGTGTGCAGAAGGATGGTGGTTCGAATCCCGGCATCCCATATGGTCCCCTGAGCCTGACGGGAGCGATTTCTGAGCATAGAGCCAAGAGTAGCCCCTGAGCACTGCCAGGTGTGACCCAAAAACCAAACTACCAACCAACCAACCAAACAAAAAACACCTTTAACTGCAAAATAAAAATATATAAAATAATTTGAGCTGATTTTTTAATCAGAGCTGATGTCTGGATTAATGGCTACAATGAGCACGTTTTGCAACGCAGAGCTTTTCCAAGCGGGGTTTGAAGGAGGACACAGCAACTCTCAGCTCCAGAGACATACAGAGACATAAACACCGGGCTTAGCTTGTTATGACAGTGTTTTCTGAGGTCAAACGCGCCCCCCCCCCTTTTATGGAGCCTCGCGCTCCCACACCTGGGGGGCACGCCCCACTATTTGAGAACCACTGGTGTAAGGTAAGCACCTTGACCACTGTGCTATCATTCCAATCACTCCAGCCCTAAACATTAATTGTTAAACTTACTTTAAGTTTTCTTCCCTTTTTTTTTTTTTAAAGAAAAAATAGCTTTTCTGGAATGATATAAACTATTTATCTGGTCTCTTTACAACGCTGATTCTTAGAAACACATCTAGAGCACATATTAGGTGGGGAGCATCTCACATGGGAACTCCCATTCACATCAAGGAGAATTGTTCTATAATGCCATAACCCATTTTACCACCCTGCGTAGATGTAGAAGCACTTCAAATGAAAGATGTCAAACTTAATGTGTTTTCTCTGAATCCTTGGTCTTTTATGTTTGACAAATTAAAGGATTCACAGTATACTGACATTTCTTTCATAACCTTCTTGTACTTCCTGCACATCTTTGACTTAAAATAATAGTCTTCAAAACAGTATGGTTTTTTTCACAAGCATGAACTACTATTTGTTTCTAATTCATGTTTGAAAAGCTATTTATTAACTTTTGAAATTACAATTTATGAGTATTTAATGAAGAAAAATGTAAAATTTTTATTAAAAGTGGAATTTTTCTTCACCTTTACTGTTCAGAGACAAGAAAAAGGGGGTATATTAAAATTAAAGAAATTTGGCAACTCACAAATCTGCTTTATTTTTTATTAAGAGGCATTTACAAATGAAAGAAATTTCACTTTGGTGTGAGATACTAAAATACATAGAGTAGGTCCTCCTTAGTATTTACAAACTTTCAGCAGTTGCATTTGTACAGAAAAAATGGCATAAATCTGAACATACATTGAGGAAGATTTCAAAAAAATAAATGAAAAATGTGTCATTTTACAAATATTTGTGCCCTACCCATTAATTTTTAAGTTTATTTATTCAATTATTACTTCTAACTCTATGAGCTTGCCAGTGATGTTCCAGGTATTGGGCACAGTGTCACAGAGATAAAGAAACATCGTGAATTTCCCACAGGCTACAGAACAAAGCCTATAGACTTTGAATATTTTTTTTAAAGTTTCCTTATCTGGGGCCCGGAGAGATAGCACAGCGGCGTTTGCCTTGCAAGCAGCCGATCCAGGACCAAAGGTGGTTGGTTCGAATCCCGGTGTCCCATATGGTCCCCCGTGCCTGCCAGGAGCTATTTCTGAGCAGACAGCCAGGAGTAACCCCTGAGCAACGCTGGTGTGGCCCAAAAACTAAAAAAAAAAAAAAAAAAAAAAAAGTTTCCTTATCTGATTAACAACATGACTTCCCAATACTATTCTGTTTTTGTAGATGAATGGTAAAAATAAACAGAGAACTATGACTATATGAATTAATAGTGACAAATAACTCAGGAGCCTCAGGTCATTTAATACAGGAATAATATTCACTCAATAAGTCATTATTTTGACCATTTAAAATATATTTGTTATTAAGAAAAATCTACTATAAAGTTGTTCAAATATTTTTCAACTATTATCACTATTTTATTGTAATACCCGAATCTCAAAGTTGATAAATTTTGTGATTTTACTTTCAGAGAATTATAAGGAAATTCCTGTTTATGTGCTTCTGAGTACCTCAGGAATCTATTTTTTTTCTTTGCTCCTTTCTCATTGCTTATTTGTTTTGTTTTTGTTTTTGTTTTTTGGGTCACACCCAGCTGCGTCAGGGGTTACTCCTGGCTCTATGCTCAGAAATTGCTCCAGGCAGGCTCGGGGAACCATAAGGGATGGTGGGATTCGAACCATCATCCTTCTGCATGCAAGGCAAATGCCCCACCTCCACTTTATCTCTCCAGCCCCAGCTTATTTGTTTTTAATCTTAATGTTCAGCAATTACTTTAAAACAAATTTTAATCATAATCTTTGTTTTTTATTGTAAGAATTTATTCGAGAGACAAAATTGATAAACATATTGAGGTAAACTGACATAACATAATATAGTAACATAACATAACATATAATTAATATAATATAATATAATAATACATGTAAGTCAAAGAACATTTCTAAATAAAACACAATATTTTTATTATAATTACTTACATATCTTTCACAGTAGTATTTTAGGTACATATTAACATTGAATTAGGGGAATAACCATCACCCTTAGTGTTGTCCTCCCTTCATCCCTGTTCCCAAGCATATATTCCTTTCTCCCTCCTTTATCCCACAGAATGCTAGTTTAACTAAAAGCATATATGTTAACACTAATGTAAACCATTTTTTTTTTGCAGTTCCAGATATTTTAGTGGTTTCTTAAAGGTTTAGAGTCAAAGGAGCACTGTATAAACAATGTTAGAGCGGCAATTATCATTTGAATGGGCCCACCAAAGTATGGGGGTCATGAAAAGGAAAAACTTTTGGCCTAAGTACAAGAAGGCCTTACCCCTGAAGTTTCCTGACATAAAACCATTTCTAGGCTCTAGGCAAACTAGTTTGTCCAATCCTGATCATTGTCTGTAGTGCCCATACAGTTATATTTTTCACAGTCTCTGTTGTTGGTATCCTGTTTCTGTGTTGAAGGTCCTGGAATCTGTATGGTGCAGAGCGGCGTCTAATTTTTTTTCCTTTACTTAAACATCTTGATTACATATATGATTGTGATTAGGTTTCAGTCATGTAAAGAACACCCCCTTCACCAGTGCAACATTCCCATCACCAATGTCCCAAATCTCCCTCCATCCCACCCCACCCCCACCTGTACTCCTGATAGGCTTTCCAGTACCCTCATTTATTCACATGATTATGGTAGTTCTTTGTGTAGTGATTTCTATAACTGCAATCACCACTCTTTGTAGTGAGCTTCATGAAGTGAGCTGGAAGTTCCAGCCCTCCTCTCATTGTCTCTGAGGATTGTCGCAAAAATGACTTTTATTTTTCTTAAAACCCATAGATGAGTGAGACTATTCTGCATCTCTCTCTCTCTCTCTCTCTCCCTCTGACTTATCTCACTCAGCATGATAGAGTCCATGTACATCCATGTATAGGAAAATTTCATGACTTCATCTCTCCTGACGGCTGCATAATATTCCATTGTGTATATGTACCGCAGTTTCTTTAGCCATTCATCTGTTGAAGGACATCTTGGTTGTTTCCAGAGCCTGGCTATTGTGAATAGTGCTGCAATAAATATAGGTGTGAGGAAGAGGTTTTTGTATTGTATTCTTGTGTTCTTAGGGTATGTCCCTAGGAGTGGAATAGCTGGGTTGAATGGGAGCTCAATTTCCAGATTTTGGAGGAATCTCCATATTGCTTTCCATTGAGGTTGGACTAGACAGCATTCCCACCAGCAGTGGCTAAGAGTTCCTTTCTCTCAACTCAGAATTAAAGGGCAATGCAGAAAGCCCTGTCCAGTATGCAGGTCGTTGTTGTTGTTTAAATCTTCTCAGTGTTAAGGGAAGATTCTTTTGAGTAAATCGATGTCAGAGCAGCAGTAGGGTCTTCCCTGGTAGAGAATTGCTTCCAGGTGATGTCATAGACAACTTTGGATGTTTCGTAGATGACTTCAGGGGTGACTGGAAAATGCCCAAACCTCTGAGGCTTGTGCCAGGTCATCATGTCAATGTTCAGGGTGTAAGGTTCCATTGCACCACTAGATAATCTTTGTTTTTAAGATCATTCTATCTTTTGCTATGTATAATATTTTTAAAAATTTCTGTATAAAGTATAATGTGAAGATATAGTACTTTATAAAGTTTAAGTCAAGCTGATAATTCAGAATTTTAAGTTGACTTCTTTCTATATAGTTATTTCCATACTACCTTGTCTCTAAATTTTGTTATCCTGTGCCCAGAAGCTAAATGATTCTTAATAGATGATTATTTATTAAAAGCAAGTTCATCAAAAGTGAACATTTTAAAAGTGAAATAAGTACTTCACAGAAAGAAACCAACACATACATGCTGAGTACAAAGGAAATCTCTGAATTGTGAAAATGTGGCTTAGCAGGTGGTTTTTACCTTGTGACCTTCAGTGATTTCAGTCTCTGGAATTAACAAGTTGGGTTTTTGCTGAGCACAAAGCAATTTCTGTGGCAACTTTGTACAGAGGGCCAAAGAGCAAACTAAAAAGCAGAAAGTGACTTTGTGTGATTTTTTTTTGAGCAGCACAAAGACATCATTGAATTGTTTCTGTCAATTCAGTACAGGAAATGCTTCACCTCACTGTAGTTCTCAGAATAGGCTTTTTAATTGTTGCAACAGCTATGAAGAGTGCTTCTTGCTTTATTATAATGAATAAGACTTGAGAGCCACCAACATGTACAGCTATACAGTTTTCAAGAGAGTCTTTGAATTTTTGAAGATAAAAATTTTCAATAGGCTTTCCTGTCTCCTTTGGCTATTGATATTTTCAGTAGCCTAATGAAATCCTACAGCTATTTAGGCTATTGGTTTGTGTTTTTTATTGGTTAGTATTGTATTTTATACTGATTACTCAGCACACTAGCTTTTGTCATTGAGGAATGAAAACTAGAGAGGGATCAAAGGTTTCTATAAACAGTAATTATGGTGAGTCAGGAAGATAATATAGGATATAAATCCTTGCACATGGTCTACCCTAATGTAATTCCTGGTACTATATATGGTTCCCTGAACACTTTTGGGAGTGATCCCTGAACTCAGAGTAAGCCCTGGGCACAACTGTGTGTGGCTCCTCAAAAAGGAATGAAAAAAAAATGCAATTAAGCACTTATCTATTAGAAATGAATGCACCAGGACTTTCAAGATCTCATGTGAGCATAGAATAGCCATTAAGGCTTGTCCAGGGATGCAAGGTTGGTATAAGTCCTCAATAGATGGACTATTTGCTTAGGGGCCAGAGAGCAGAGAATGAGACAATGTGTCTAGGCCTAGGGAGCTGAAGCTAGTTGTGGTCCTTGAAGGTCTCTAGTTCAAAGCTCTCTCTATGAAATGCATAAATTTTCTTTCTTTCTATGATCATTTTGCAATTGTTTTATTTTTTAAAAGTGACCTTTGGAGTCTTCCTTCCAGTCCAATCCATTAAGAGGTGACATTGATTTCTCTATTGAAATGTCATTCCTTTCTTTCAAATTCTGTGCTAGCCCCCGAATCAGGGCTTTTCTCTCATGCTTTCATGCTGGTTTATTACTAGATCTTTCCTAACAGGTTTCTTGCCTCTGGTACATCTCACCTCAGCTTCATGCTGTACCCTATCATGCACATCAGATAAATGGTCTTAAATGACTCTTTTCATCATATCATAAACCACAGTTTATAGAATTGTCTTAAAAGCCTAAGGCTGTCATTTCAGGCTCTCAACACACTGCAAAACTGTAATTTCCCTATCATGCCCCCCACCTTCTTTGGAATACTCTTTCTTAGCAAGACTAAATCTGTATTTTTCTCTAAACACGTCCCACCCATTTACCTCATGCTTAGTGATTTTCCTCATGCTATAAATATGTTCCTGAAAGCACTCTAATCTTTTTTTTTTATCATGCTTTTACATTTTTGAAGTTACAATTTGTTGTCTCTCTCATTCTCAATGGTGTCAATTGTAATAAATCTCATGTCCTTGAAAACACTAGGATATTTCATTTTCTTATATGGTATGCATATATATCTCTCACTGTGTTAATGAACTATTTAATGTTTAATTGTCTATCCCTGTATAATTTCCCCAAGATAAGTACTGAATAGCAGCAACATTTATTTGACTATTATGCATAGTTGTTTCAGGCATTAAATATTTCAATATTTCACCACCAGTGTCACTTTCCCTCAACCAATGTTCCTAGCTTTCCATTCACCACTCTACCTGCCTCCTTGCAGGCACAAACAAATTTACTTCATATTATTTGTTGCAACACAAATGCAAATGGAATCATCAAAACATAGATATATATATGAGTCAATTTGTGATAATTATTATATCTCACAAATGTGTCACTAATGTCATTGAGAATCTACTGTTTTAGTTAGTACTAGTCCATTTTTGGTGTTACTATTTGTTTTCATCTAGCTTTGTGGTTACTCTCTGCAACTTACCAATTATACTTGCTGTGATCTTACTAGCTGACATTGCTATAAAATTTAGAGGTGTACAAATTTTGAGACATTTTTGGCCTTGTAGATTTGGAATGGTTTTTTAAACAGCAACAATTATTATTAATGGAGGGCATTCTTTTTTAGATGTTTATTTTAGGCACTGTCATTCACAATGTTGGAGGGTTTCATTCATCAGATATTCCAGAACCACAACCTTAACCAGTGTCGGCTTGCCTCCACCACTGTCAGGCTCAGTGTCAACTTCTATTTTATCTCTCTCAGCCCCACCATTGTAAGCTGCCTACTAAAGAGCAGTTCTAGCAGCCAGTCATCTGTAAATCGCGATCTTGGCTTTTGGACCTACCAAAGGGTGACAAGTCTTCTGATTTTGTCTTATTGTTAGCTGGTAAGGTAGGATAACCTGCTCTTAGGTCAAGTTGTTCCCATTTTCTCGTTGTCAGGATATCATATTAGAGCTGGCACTTGTTGGTGACCCAGCAGTATTAAGGATGTCCCGGATGGGATTTGTTTCCTGTAGCTGTTGTGAAAACTGTGTCGTTTCTATGTCTGGGATCCAGGGTTCAAGGCTGGATGGATGGTGTCTAATCACCTGAGGTCTAAGTTGGGTCCGAGTGACGTATTTTCAAGGTAGGAGATATCCCTGTATTGTAAACAAGTATGAGTTCCTATCCCTAGTAGATAAAGGCTCTTTTTTATATGTAAGATTTCCCCCTTTTTTAGTGTGCCTTTGCAGGGAGAAATGGTGCTACATTATATTGTCGGTGCATTTGGGGGTGTACAGAGAAGAAAACAGAAACAGGTCACACACCCAAAAAAGATAAAAATAGGAATAAAAATATATGTGCTCACGTATGTATATGTAGAACAAAAATTTTTTAAAAAATGAATTAACAAAGTATTTAAAGGAACAAAGTGATGCAAATGACTACCTTACTTTTGGGGAAAAGCAGGTAAAGAGGTGGTGTAATACAGGTCTTATACTTACTATGTAAGTATTGCTTTCTTACCTTCATAAATCTATATGATCTCTTTAACTATTTGGTTTCAGCATGGGAATATACCAAAATCATAGATGATCAATGGTATTTGTAGAGAGATTGCCTAGCAAAGGAGACTAGCAGTGATATTTATCAGCACATGCCCAGAATAACCTGTCATGAATATACCCTTTAAGTGATAACAACTGTGAAAAATATAGAAATTTTGAAATTAATTTGACAAATTTTACAGAAGCTTTAGATAGTGCTAATTAATAAACCCACAAACCATAAAAAAAATTGGGCCAGAACTTAAAGTTTTCTTTTATATAGTTCACTTGTGAATTTTGAAAGACAGTTAATAGAGATCCATTTTTATAACTTTTACACTTTTTTACTAATATATTTTCTGTCTCAGAGCAAACAAACAAAAATAATGAGAACAAGTACTTTGCATGAATTTCTTACTGTTCTTTCAGAGGTACAACTCACCTTTTCTTACTATGACAGTTGCAAGACTTTATTGAAAGATTTTTTAAAAATGGCTTTGGGGCTGGAATGGTAGCATGGAGGTAAGTCATTTGCCTGGCATGCAGAAGGTCATTGGTTCGAATCCCGGCATCCAATATGGTCTCCTGTGCCTGCTAGGGGCAATTTCTGAGCATAGAGCCAGAAGTAATCCCTGAGCGCTGCTGGGTGTGACTCCCCCCCAAAAATGGCTTCAAGCCCTAAAAAGTTTGGGTTGTTATTACTTCTTAATACATAATGTACATTGTCTTCAACCTAAACGTAGCATATCAGCAAACCATAAGTAATCCTTTGGCTTGAAATTAATTTAAGGCACCTTAATTATCATGTTCTGTTGAAAGCTTAGCAGTAGTTTATATTTATACAGATGGCTATGCTTAGCAGTCACCCAGTTGTGAACAAATGTGAATAAACCTTTGGTTAACTGTAACATGTTCATTCAGTTTGCATGTGGCTCAAGTCATTTTGCAGCATCACTATATGCATTTTTTATAACTCTCTCCTATACCTTGCTGATTGGAAATAAGCTCAGTATCAACTGATTACAGGCTATATCTCTTAATATATACTCTTATTAGAGAAAGGATGAAATAATGCTGACGAGGTGATACTAAAAAATAATTGGCAATAAACTTCAATGATGATATATTTAGGAGCAGATTTCCATTAGTGCTGGTCATACACTCTTAACATGGACATTGTTTATGGCATTGGTACAGTTCGGAGATGTCTTTTCAGAATATAGTCACTGAATTGGGTGAATTCTAAAGTGCCTGTATCTATACTCATATGCATGTTTCTTCTTCTCAGTGGGCACAAGAGTCTCACACAGCTGAACCTATTTGGTAATGTTTATCTGTGGCTCCCAATTGCTTTAGTTTGGGCCTTAAGATACATTATGTTTTATGTTATGTTATGTTATGTTATGTTATGTTATGTTTTATGTTATGTTATGTTATGTTATGTTATGCTATGCTATGTTATGTTGTGTTGTGTTGTGTTGTGATGTGATGTGATGTGATGTGATGTGATGTGATGTTACATTATGTTTATTTTATTTGGTGGGAGGCACACGTTGTGGTACTCAGGGATTACTCCAGGCTCTGGCTGCATGCAAGGCAAATACTCTATCTTCTACCCCTTGTACTTTTTGGTTTGTTTGTTAGTTTTTATTTATTATTATTTTTGTATATTGTTTTTATTTGTTTATTTAGATTCTTCTTGAGCTTATTTTTTTCCTTTATTTAACCACAATGACAAAAACTAAATGATGCCTTTAAGTTCCTATTGTGTTCACATCTTTTATAGTTTTTGTCCTCTCTCTCTTTTTATTGTCATTTTTGGGGCCACAGTGTTCAGGGCTTACCCCTGGCTCTGTACACAGGGATTACTCCAGGCAGAACTGTGGGGACCACTGGGGATAGAACTTGGGTTTGCTGTTTCAAGGCAAATGTCATAAACATTGTACCTATTGCTTTGACCTTGTATTCTCTTTTTCTGTCGAGATAAATTCTGTTACATGATTGTGTTCAGCAATATCTACTATGTATACATAATCCATTCATTTTAAAATATATAACTACCTTAATACCAAAGGTCTTGTATACATATGCACACACAGAGTCATACATATGTACATAAGTATATGTACATAAGTCATACATATGTACATAAGTATGTACATTAGTATGTTTTTATTAGTTGCTGTACTTTTCTTTTTCTTTTCTTTTTTTTTTTGGTCACACCCAGCAGCACTCAGGGGTTACTCCTGGCTCCATGCTCAGAAATTGCTCCTGGCAGGCTCGGAGGACCATATGGTCCTGGATTCGAACCAATGACCTTCTGCATGAAAGGCAAATATCTTACCTCCATGCTATCTCTCCGGCCCCAGTTGCTGTACTTATTTATTTATTTATTTATTATTTATTTTGCTGTACTTTTTTAGGTAACCCTTCTTCGTCATTTTAGTACTTCTTTTTAATTAATTAATTTTTAAATTTTTTTTAGTTTTGAGGTAAAACCTGGCAGCGCTGAGGCTACTCCTGGCTCCATGCTCAGAAATCACTCATGGCAGGCTCGGGGGACCATATGGGATGCCGGGATTTGAACCACTGTCCTTCTGCATGCAAGGCAAACACACTACCTCCATGCTATCTCTCCGGCCCCTTCTCCTTGATTTTGTAGGTAATGCATTTTATTTTTTCCCACTTGGTATGCTCTTTCACTCCACACAAAAATTTGAGAAACTGGACATGAAAAAAAGATTTTGAAGAAACAAGGCAATGTCATAGGGGTTATTAAAAATAAAAATCTGAGAAAGAGTCCCTTTGAAGTATTTTGTACTTAATTGTATCTTGTGATGTAGAAGTTAAAAAATGCACAGAGCTATAGACTTAAGCAAAACATGACTTTACAATTCTCTAGTGTATACTTCTTTGAGGTCATTCATTAACATTTGAGTTATTTTACCTTTCCCTTCAAAAATAATTTCTAATTATGGAATGAATAGTGCCCCCACTTTTCTCCTTTTATAGCCTTTATGACCATCTTGAACTCTTTATACTGTCTTGTGAATACAAATAATTATTATAGGCCATAACATTGTTACATCTCAGTATTTGAGACTGTTAAAGTTTTAGAGTTATCTAATGAGAGAATTAGGAGGAATTATTTCTGTTTTATATTTAATTTCTATATTTATGGTAGAAACAAAAATAGATTATTTAAAAAGTTTTTCTCCCAAGACATAACATTAAAATGACCTCAACATTTCTAAAACTTATGCTGTCTACCAACTTCAACCAACAAGCTCATTGATTTATATTACTTAGCATTCTCTTTAGCATAAAATATAGTACCTTGTCTAAAATAGTTTATTTTTGAAGTACGAATACATAATAGTGGGTAGATGAGTGAATGTGTACCATTTTATCTTAGCAGAGAAGAAACTTATTTGAGCAAATGGGACAATAGTAGCTTTCCCAGAGTCAGTTATTTTAATAAATACACAATGACCAAGTGGGCATTCATTTTTCCCATTGCATGTGCTAGATTAAAATTTCTCAATTAGAGATCTTTGATTTTTCACTCTGTGAATTTCTGTTTTAACTTTCTTTGCCCTCATTGTGTAAGAAAAGTCTCCAATGACATCCAGCTGCTCTCTGCCTAGACTTTGAGTGCAGAAACAAATTACACGCTTAAAATGGATTAGAATGTCTCACCACACATTGGTCTGGGATGAATACTCTGCTAAGAGCAGACGGCTCTAATTAGAATGTGCTCCTATGGCAGGGAATTTGATTAGAGATGAGAAATGTATAAATTCTTCATGGGAAGGGATTGTTTGATAAATTGTCTGATAAAATTAAAAATTACCTATATTTCATAAATTTTCTGTTTCTCATACCACAAAGTTAAAAATATCAAACTCTGTGAGGCAAAGCCACACTAACAAACATTAAAAAAAATAAAGTTGGCCAACAGAAATTAAATTTAAAATAGTGTGACAACTTAGAAATACATAAAGACAACAATTAAAGACAGTTCTGAGAAGTAGTCATATTTTCTTTGTTTGGTTTAATTCTAATAGATCAATGGCAAGCATAAACATAATAGCTCCCCCTTTAAAAATATCATTTTTAAAATTATGAGGGTGGAATAACGTATGGCAATAGTAGTATCAGAGCTGATTGAAACATTTGATGAGGAGAAGTTATGCAAACATACTCCCCTTTGCAAGAGGAAAAAATATTCCTCTAAAAGACAGGCTGACCTACCTTCTTTTATAAAGATATGTTTGCCTTTATATGTTTACTTTCTCAATATTCTCATCTCTCAGTCTCAATTTTGCCTTCTTCCCCAACTCTAGCTTTCATGTATTCTAAAAAATTCTGGAATTAGGGAAAGTCTTCAGAATCCCCATCTTATAGCTTCCCCTGCAATTGAAGGATTATAAGTGAAGGAAGTGTTTCTATTCCTTAAATAGATACCCAAGACATTTTAAAGTAAATCAGGAAATCCTTTAAGAACAGTGGCACTTCAAGAATTTGGAGGAAGAAAGAAGAATCCATCTCTCTCTCTCTCTCTCTCTCTCTCTCTCTCTCTCTCTCTCTCTCTCACACACACACACACACACACACACACACACACACAAACACACACGCACACACACACCCCAAATCTAAAACCTTCAGCTTTTCTGAGGAATTAAAAAAATCTTGCTTGTTATCAAGGACTACAAAGAATTTGACACCTTTAGAAGCCCATAAATAAGGAATCTTAAAAACATCAAGCATTATTAAAAGACTCAACAGGTACAATTAGAGAGTTCTTTATTGTAGATTCCAGACTCTCAATTGCTAAACCAGTGGTGGGGGGAAGAACAGGGATTAGCAGAGGGAATGAGCCTATCACTGTGGGAGCCAGACTGCCATTGTCTATGCTCTATTACCTGATACTCTGTGTGGTTGACATCACCTTCTCCCACTGCCTTTTATCTTCCTGTTGCCTTTCACTAGGAAATTACCTTTAGAGCAGTGGATCTTACAAGGAGGCGTTGGCTCCCTTGGAGGGGCATGTGGAAATATCTGGAGACATTTTGTTTGTTACTGTATGTGTGTTTGTTTCTGGCATATAACGGTAGAGTTTAGGGCTACTGCAGAACATAGGACAGCCCCCAAAGACATGCTTATCCAATGTGTACCATCAGTTTATATCATATATGGTTGGGCAAAATTTTTCCACAGGCAGAGTCTGCAAAGAATCATCTCTTTGTGGGAACGCCATGTACATATTTTAAAAATGGGTGTGACATTCTTAAATTGTTCCAGTGTATTCCAGAACTTGTCCTGGTTGTCTTCCAGGTATCGTGAGTGCCAAGGATTAATACTGGGTTTTCCACATGCAAAGTATATACCTCCAGCATTTTGGTCCATCTCCCTAAAGTAATATAAAACACTTTTATGTTTGCTCCAAGTTGGATTTTTTTTTTTTTTTACAAAGTTGACTCTGAGATGGATGGCAGCTATAAGATGTGTATTAGGAGATACTGTCATGATTAACATTGGTAGACAGAGAAAATATAAAATTGAGTTGAAATGAAATTCCAATAAAAGACTCAATCAGATCCACAGAGAATTTCTGAAACTCAGAACTTTGAGAGTAGCTTCAAGTGGTGAGTGAGTGGGTCCTTTAGACTCCCTAGTGGTCAGTAATTAGGTGAGGACATGAAATCCTGTTCTTCAGTTGAAGCAATTCCTAGAGAGGGTTGTCAGCCATGGTCATATGCAGTACTCTCAGCTAGAGAAATGGGCTCTCCTGAAACAGAGCTCCACAAATATTTCCCACATGCTGCTTAAGGTCTGAATTGGTTTATATGGAGATCAAGCCTTTATGTTGTTAAGATACAGACTTTAGGGCTCTTGTTTGCGCTACATTAAGGTACTCAAGATATTGCAAATGCCCTTTACATTTAATATGTTCCATATAAAATATAATACTTCTTTTGAAGGATACAGATATATCAAATTTAAACCAACAGATTAATAAGAACAGAAAAAGGAGGATAAAAGGCAAAGAGGAAAAGTGACTTATCTATTAAATATTAACCTGTGATAGATATTTCAACAAATGAATTTCACAGTTTATCTATGATATCATTAACTAGTACATCCTAATATCACCAGAGTTTTTAAACTTTAAGGAATTGGCATTAATCAAATCATGTAAAATGTCAAAGATACCAAGTCTGCTTTCTGAAAGCAAATGTGGTCTATATATAGTAAAACTGACTTGATAGATTACTCATTAAGATTATTAAAATTGTCCAGGAAGATAGTTCAATACTTTGTATGTTAACTCATGTGCTCAATCCTCCACACTTCATGGTCCCCCAGGTATCACAGAAAGCAACCTCAGAGCACTAAGCACTAAGTATCTCAAGAGTACTGCTGAATATGGTCAAACCTTCCCCCTCCAAATAGTAAAATATGTGGAAAAGACTCCAACAATGAGAAATATATCAATTAGGACAATGAAATCAATTTAGTGAATATTACTGGAAAAAATAATATAATCAGGCACTGAATGTGATTCAATCAATACATATATTATTTTTGAGATTGTTTTATATTTGTCCTCAAGGTCCATCTTCTTTTTAATTATTAATATCTTTATTTAAACACTTGATTACAAATATGATTGTAGTTGTATGATTTCAGTCATGTAAAGAACACTCCCCTTCACCAGTGCAACATTCCCATCATCAATGTCCCAATTCTCCCTCCTCCCTACACACCCCCGCTTGTACTCTAGACAGACATTCTGAAACTTCCCTCATTCTTTCACGTCGTTATGATAGTTCTCAGTGTAGTTATTTCTCTAACTGGACTCACCACTCTTTGTGGTGAGCTTCATATCGTGAGGACCTTCCAGCCCTCTTCTCTTTGTCTCTGAGAATTACTGCAAAAATGTCTTTAAAACAAAAACAAAAACACCCATAGATGAGTGAGACTATTCTGCGTCTCTCCCTCTGACTTATTTCACTCAGCATAATAGATTCTATGTACATCCATGTATAGAAAAATTTCATGACTTCATCTCTCCTGACGGCTGCATAATATTCTATTGTGTATATGTACCACAGTTTTTTTAGCCATTCATCTGTTGAAAGGCATCTTGTTGTTTCCAGAGTCTGGCTATTGTAAATAGAGCTGCAATGAAAATAGGTGTGAGGAAGAGATTTTTGTATTATATTTTTGTGTTCCTAGGGTATATTCCTAGGAGTGGTATAGCTGGATCCTATGGGAGCTCAATTTCTAGTTTTTGGAGGAATCTCCATATCGCTTTCCAGAAAAGTTGAACTAGATGGCATTCCCACCAGCAGTGGATAAGAGTTCCTTTCTCTCCGCATTCCCGCCAACACTGCTTGATCTCATTCTTTGTGATGTGTGCCAATCTATGTGGTGTGAGATGATGCCTCATAGTTGCTTTGATTTGCATCTCCTTAATGATTAGTGATGTGGAGCATTTTTTCATGTGCCTTTTGGCCATTTGTATTTCTTCTTTGTCCAAGTGTCTGTTCATTTCTTCTCCCCATTTTTGTTTTTGTTTTTGGGCCACACCCAGCGGCGCTCAGGGGTTACTCCTGGATATCTGCTCAGAAATAGCTCCTGGCAGGCACTGGGGACCATATGGGATGCCGGGATTTGAACCAACCACCTTAGGTCCTGGGTCAGCTGCTTGCAAGGCAAACGCAGCTGTGCTATCTCTCCGGCCCCTCTTCTCCCCATTTTTTGAATTTTTTTTTTCTTGTAAAGTTCCATCAGTGCCTTGTATAGTTTGGATATTAGCCCCTTATCTGATGGGTATTGGGTGAATAGTTTCTCCCAGTCAGTGGGTGGCTCTTGTGCGATTATTCTTTTTTATTTTTGATATGAACTTTTATAGTCCAACAGTATCATAAAAAATAGCAACTCTTGGGGCCAGAGCCATAGCACAGCAGTAGGGCGTTTGCTTTGCATGTGGCTGACCCAGGACAGACATCAGATATTGGCTCGCTCCCCTGCTTTCCATATAGTCCCCCAAGCCAGGAGCAATTTTTGAGTGCATAGCTAGAAGTAACACTTGAACATTACCGGGTGTGGCCCAAAACAATCCCCCCCCAAAATAAAATCTGTTATATGCCAGAAGATTGTTGTCTGTGTGTAAGCTTAGAGAAGACACTGCCTGCTGGGTTAAGGTCATATAAAGATCTCTAAGGACCAAATATGTAAACATAATTTTGATATTAAAAATGGATTACATAGGTTATTTCAGAGAAAAGAAGATTAAAAAAATAGGATTGATTTATTTACTTTTAGTTTGGAGCTATGCCTGGCTTTGTCCAGGACTTAGTCCCATGCTCAGAATCTACTCCTGGCAGGGATTGGAGTGACATGTTTGGTTCTGGGAATTAAAAGTGGGTCAACTACATGCAAGGCATGTACTTTATTTGCTGTACTATCTTTCTAGCTCATATATATTTGATTTAAACAAATATATATTTAAAATGTTAGATTTATACAGCGATATTTTTGCTTCCACTTGGCCTATCTATATATTAAAATGAAACTTTAATTTTTAGTAGTTTGTTTGAAATTTACTATTTAGTTTATATCTACCATAAAATATATTTAGGGGACTAGAAGTCTAGTTTCTTCATTATAGGGTTTTGTTTCAGTGAGTAAATATTTAAATTTTTAAAAATCTTTGTAAATGTTTGTGATTAAATATTGAAACTCCTACAGGGGAGGAGTTTCTGGGAGAGAAAAATTTGTTGTTGTTGTTGTTATTAGCAAGTAAACATTTATTAGAACTCAGGCTTAGACATTTTCAAATTGTGCATGATCCCAATTGATGCTATCAGAAAATTAGATAGATCCAAAGGATTGGTAAATGTCACAACATGAGGTTAAGTATAGCAACTTTTGTAAGAAGCCATTACAAGGACATATGAGCAAACATTAGGCCTAAAGACAGACATCATATGAAATTAGTACAAATATGGTGCACACACTACTTGACCAAAATTGAAACCAAATCTAAATTCCTCAAAGTAATCTAACCAGTGGTTGAAGGCTGTTAGATGGGAATTCAGTAGAAAAATGTCATAAATTGCATGTGAGAAACAATCATTTTTGAACAATCTGTCATTTCACTCTAGAGTTTAAATGTACAAGGAAGGCTCAATAGGGAGGATTTAGGATTGGAGAATTGTAAATAAAACAAAGAGACAAATTACTAAGCACGGATTCTGGTATCACTGAACAAGGCTAATCAATGCAAAGCACTAAGTCATAGCTCTGCATAGCTGGATCCCTTTGCTCCACCACCCAATTTAAATTGATGCTGGTTTATCAGGAAAATGAGGTCCTAGGACTCATATTATTTAAGGAGAAATTAATGAATGAATATCATCAGGATTATTTAGAAGTGTGGCATGAAGACTCTTAAGAGATCCTAGTTCTTCCTCCTGGTATTCATGGCCTGAAGCACATCCTGGTACTGATCCCCAGGTATTCTGGCCTCAGGGTAGTGTCATCTTCCCTGAAGTGAGAGTAGAATCAGCTATCTGCTACTAAAATAGCAAAGATGTTGGGATCATTTCCATGCGAGGTCAGTCTTTTTGTCATAATTTCTGATGTTTTTCTCACTGGCTCTGATCTATTAAGCTACTATATGAAAAGATATATATGACAAGGACCTATAAGCCAGCAAACTTTGAGGCTCTTGGTATGACAAGTCACAAGTAACTACATTTTGCTTAAAAAAAAAAAAAGTAGGGGCTGGAGAGATAGCAGGTAGGTTAAGGCATTTATCTTGCATGCAGGAGGACCGTGGTTTGAATCCCGGCAAACCATATGGTCCCCGGAGCCTGCCAGGTGATTTCTGAGCTTAGAGCCAGGAGTAGCCCCTGAGCAGGTGTGACCCCAAAACAAGCAAACAAAAAAGTAAATTTGGAAGTAAAACTTTCCTAGTAGAGCCTCGGATAAAATCCAGTGGTGGCTGACCCATAACAGTTGAAATAAACACTACAGCAGAAGCTATAGTTAAATGGTATTCAAATTATTAATAATTCTGGTATAATAAATATATTTTGTTTTAAACCACTAAAATATAGTATTTTTATATATTGAAATAGATCATTCATTTAGGCATTAAGTTGGTAGTAAGGCTAAGTGTAGACTGGATCGGATGACTGTAAAAGCAAAGATGTATAAAAAAAAAGACAAACAGGAACAGAGAAGCAAGTGCATGATCAGTCACTGTGGACAGTGACAGTTCTCCAGACCTCTCCTTTCTTTCTTTTTTGTTCCATGAATTGGCATCGTTTTGTTGTATATACTTCCTGACTGCAAGGCTATAAACCAATGTATGTGTAAAGTACAGAGATCTGGTTTTTCTAATAACAAATATCAGGTTGAGCTCCACTGCTTTTACATGGAAACATGGAGATTTGGGACAAATCCAATTTTACTAGTAGAATCCAGTTTTAATAACTAGAACAAACAGAATTCTAAAGCTATGGTGAGAAGCATCTTCTGTGCTAATAGTGAATTTAAAAGTAAGCTCTTTGATATTTGAAAACACATTCTTAATTTTTTTCATTTTCATCCTCTAATCTTTAATGGCACTTTATTTTTCATATAGGTACACCTAGACGGGCAAGGTAAAAAGGCCTGATTTTTCAAGGACATCATATCCTAATTATTTACTGGGAAAAACAACAACAAAGACTTTTACTTTCTCTGTATAACACTACTATATTTTAGAAAAAAAGCAGACACAAGAGTTGAATGCATATAATCATGAGGGATGCACTCTAAATTATGCTCCTTGTTGTATCACGGACTCATTTCACAAACTTGGGAAACTTCTCAGACTTTTTGGTACATGTACTTATTGTCCATGATGTTTTAGAAATAACACCTTTCCCCCAAAAAAGAATAAAAACAAACATAAAAGGCTTTTGGAAGTCTTATATATTGTGTCATGTTAAAAAGTCACTTGAAAAAGATAATAAAATCCAATAAAAAAATCCAATAAAAATTAGCAAAGTTTTAGTTCCTTATAGAATTTTGTGTTTTTCTGCTTGAACAACTATTGTTAAGGTATTTAATATTTATTTAGTACAACTTAATTATATTTATTTATTTTGCTTAATTTACTTGTTTAAAATTATGTTTGGGAGCTGAATGTTTCTAATAGGTGATTAAAGCCATGTAATGTAAATTGTGAATACTTAGAAATGAGCAATACTCAGATTTCTTCATTTTTGTAAAAATGATTTCAGTTAAAAAACAAATATCATAATTACAGACTGTGCTGATAAAATTTTACTGAATAAGAACTTGCTTTTTTTAGTTTTAAATCAGGAACATTTATCAGTATTGGGACATTTTTAATGTGAATAAAAAAGAGAGAAAAAGAAATGGTACCAGAAAACCTAAATTAAAAATTGACACTAATAAAATAAAATTTTGAATCTAAAACAAAACATGAAAGTTATCCTCTTCAGAAAATTAAACCTGGTAAGAATTCTTTTGTCTTAGTTTTTAGAGAGAAAGTACAGCAGGAAAGGAGAGGCGACTAGGGTCAATTCCTGGCACCTCATATGTCTCTTGGCCAAAACAAATCTATGAGTGCAGAGCCAGGAGTAAGTCCTGAGCACCACAAAACCAAAAAGCAAAGCAAAACAAAACAAACTATAGTGACAAATATCTAGTTTTCAAAGTGTTGTGCAATTGGTATTCAATATTTTTAGATGTTGGTTATAAATAACTTAAAATGCTTCTGTGACTTAGGTTCTGGAAATGAAAGGAGTTTCATGGAGTTTCACAGAGAAAAATTCTCACAGTGACAACTAGAAAAATACACAGGGGATTTGTTGTACTTAGAAGTCAGGCTAATTTGAACACTTACAAAGTTTTGTAAGAAATTAAAACAAAAGTTATTTGCCAAAATCCCCTAAATTCCAAGTTTTTGTTTTTGTTTTTTGTCTAAAAATTTTTGGTTTGATTTTGGGTCACAACCAGGGTACTCAGGTGTTACTCCTGACTCTGTCCTTAGAAATTACTCCTGGCATTGTTCAGGGGACTATGGAGGATGCTGGGGATGGAAGGTGGATTGGCTGCATACAAAACAAGTACCTTTTCCATTGTGTTATCTCTCCGGCTCAAGAATTTTTCTTTTTATAATGACTAAGCATTATTTTGAAGAATAATTTTATGTAGAATTAACTTAAACACATTTTTTGGGGAGGGGGTCACAGCCGGCAGTGTTCAGGAGTTCCTCCTGGCTCCTCGCTCAGAAATCGCTCCTGGCAGACTCGGGGGACCATATGGGATGCTGGGATTTGAACCAATGACCTTCTGCATGGAAGGCAAACGTCTTACCTCCGTGCTATCTCTTGGGCCCCAACTTAAACACATTTTAATCTAGTCTGTATTGCGTATTTAAAAGTAAATTGCTTAGTGAAGTGAGTCAGAAGAAAAAAAGACAGATACCAGGTGATTGCTTTTATGTATGGAGTGTAAAGAAACAAAGCAAGGGAATACAGTCCCTTGGGGAACAAATCCTGAGTCAGTGCCCAGAGAATGATGATCTGAGACTGCAAAGAGAGAAGGGGATGAGACCTTCCCTAGGTGGGAGGGAGTGAAGGAGAACTGTGAGTATAGAGCAGTAATAAGGAAACTGTTTTAAGTTATATTATGGCCTCAATAAAAATAACTGAAAATGTATAACACAAAAAGTATATGGAAATAGTTATATATAATATATCAAAATTGTAATGTCACAGATGACGATATTTCATATAATCTGTTGCATATATAGACTCTACAGTTGATTCTCATTATTCCTGACAGTAATGTTCCATAGAGTTGTCTCCAACCCTGAAATTGCAAATGCTAAGGTATTATTCCTAGAGGACACAAGCACATACCATGGAGTATCTGTTATTTGACATAGATTATATAATTTTTAATCTTGAAGCGGCTCATTCTGGTATGATACATTTTCGTTTATTTCTAATTTCTAGGATTATCTGCTTTATTGTACTACAGCAAAAATGATGTCCAGAATTATTAATAGACTTGCCTGAGGTCACTCCACTAAAAAGTGGCAGAGTGGGAATGTTGACCCTTGCCACTGTAACTTCTTTCTCTGCGCAGTACTGCCCCCTACCGGCGACATCCTATGGTCCTCTCTAGGACGGCTGAAGCAGCTCTTTGACCTCCTTGCCAGCCCAGGAAAGAGTGGTCTTGATTTTTATTCTGAGTTGTTTCTCTTCCTTTTCCCCTTTATTCCTTCAAACTGATGTTGAGAGTCTCTTAAGGACTCCGCCCATTTTCCGCTTGTTTAATTTTTTCCCCATTTTATTGCTTTGCTTTTCTTCAAACAGAACCACATAACTTGAACCATCTTGCTCCGTCTCTCAAATTGAGGGTAAAATAATGGAGGGTTCCAAGACCAAGCAGTTGTATGATCACTAAGTAGTAATAAAAATGATCGGATTTAAACACCAAACCCAAAGCCAACGACAAAAGAATCGATACCCAATCTACAACAAGCTAGACACAGAGGGGGCCGCTTATACTAGCAGCCCAGGGGGTAAGGGAGAAGGATATGGGATGCAAGCTGGGAACTGGAGTGGAGGGAGGACAACTCTGGTGGTGGAAATTCCGATTCAATGTTAATATGTACCTAAAATATCACTGTGAATGATATGTAATCCATTTTTGTCGAAATAAAAATTATATAAAAAATTAACACAGTAATAAAGACATCTCCCTCATAGGATGGAGTCAAGTAAAAAAAATATATAGTTTAAAGAGGAAAATAAGAATCTAATATTGTTGAGAGAAGTCTTTAAGCATTTGAATAATTCTGAAAAACAAGAAGAAAGGTAAGGAGAAAGATGCAGATCTGCCGGGCAACAACTTTTAAGCACAAATCTAACCACACAGAAAAATAAAAGTACATTTTTGAGAGATTTTACATTTTTGAAAGTTGAGTTTGGGTTAACTTGAGATGATAGTTAATACAGATCCATCTAGCCTCCTTGACAATGGTTTCCTGCGGACATCCCTTGTTGTGCAAGATTCATAAATTAGCATAGACAATGAACAACTCACTGGATTAACTTCACTTCTGTCCCATAATTAGTGAATTTCTGGTTTACAAATATTCCTACTCTGGGTCAGTGTGATGGCACAATAGAGCAGGTAGCGAGTTTGCCTTGCATGTGGCTGACTTGGTTTCAATCCCCTTTATCCCATATGGTCTTTTGAGCCTTTGAGCCTACTTTGAGGTGTGATTTCTGAGCAGAGTCAGGAGTATCCCCTGAGCATGATCAGGTGACCCCAAAACAAAACAACACAACAGTCAAGCAAAAACAATTATTCCCAAACACTTGCATTGTTGAAGTTAGTGCACAGGATGTTTTCTTGGTTCTTTATGGATAAATACTTCCTCAGAATAAAAATCAAGACCATTCTTTCCTGGGGTGGCAATTTGTCTGATACCAGAGATCTAACCTGAGTCAGCAGCAAGAAGGGCCAATACCATAAACTTTGTACTAATTTGGTGAATCTAGGGACATATATATATGTCCCTAGACATATATATACATACATATATATACATACATACATATATATATATATATACACACTATTGTTGAGTAGAGTTTCAGGCATACAATATTCCAACACAACATCTACCACCAAAGTGTCACTGTCCCTCCACCCATGTCTATTTTTTTTTTTTTTTTTTTTGCTTTTGAGGACCACACTTGTTTGATGCTCAGGGGTTACTCCTGGCTAAGCGCTCAGAAATTGCCCCTGGCTTGGGGGAACCATATGGGATGCCAGGGGATCTAACCGCCATCCTTCCTTGGCTAGCGCTTGCAAGGCAGACACCTTACCTCTAGTGCCACCTCACCGGCCCCTCCACCCATGTCTTAAGGTTCCTTCCAACTCACACTCCCTTACTAACACTTTGGTAAACTCAGTTCTGTAGGCCAACTTTCTCTTAGGGTCTATTGCCACAGACTGTTTATTTCCTTATTATGTTTCTGTATATTCCAATATAAGAGAAAAATTTACGTTTGAGCTTCTCCTTCTGACTGACTTCATTCATTATGATCCCTCTAGTTCCCTCTTCATAGTGACATGCTGCATGATTTCATCTTTGCTAACCTGAGTAGTATTCCTTTGTTTATAAGTCACAACTTCTCTATCTATTCTTCTATAATTGGGCACTTGGGTTGTTTCAAAATCTTTGATACAGTTAACAAATCAGGACTGCAAATATCTTCTTTAAAAAATATAACAGTGAGACACTCTGTATAAATTCCAAGAAGTGGAACTATTAGGTCTTATAAAGTTTTATCTTAATTTTTTAAAGGCTTCCATACTGTTTCCTGCAGAGGTTGAACCAGACAACAAACATACCCAACCCCCACCCCCCCATACACACAGTAGAAGGAGGATTTCTTGTTCCTAACCTTCCTACCACCATTGTCAGCATTGTTTATGCTACTCTGTTTGTTTGTTTGTTTGTTTGTTTGCTTTTGTTTTTTGGTCACACCCAGCAGCGCTCAGGGGTTACTCCTGGCTCTATGCTCAGAAATCGCTCCTGGCATGCTCCGGGCACCATATAGATTCAAACCACCTTCCTTCTGCATCTAAGGTAAACACCTTACTGCTGTGCTATCTCTCCGGCCCCTATGCTACTCTTTTTGATACGTGCCAGTCTGTTTAGTGTGAGGATTTATCTTATTGTTGTTTTGATGTGTATTTCCCTGATGCTGAGAGATAAAGAACATTTTTTTTCATATACCTATTAGACATTATTTGTTTGCCTTCTTTGAGTGTTTGTTTGGCTCCACTTCTTAGATTTTCTAATGTTGTTATTTGTTTTTAGTTAAGTTTTGTGAGTACTTTACAAATCTTGGACATTATCTTTTGTCAATGTGTGGTGAGCAAATATTTTCTTCAAGCCAGTAGTTTAATTTATCTCTCTTTAAATATTATAATGCCAGACTGAAACAAGTGTAGAGAATGGGGGGTATCGCCTTGCACGTGGCTAACCTGGGTTCTATTCTTGGTATCCCTTGTTGTCCCTTGAACACTACCAGGAGTGATTTCTGAGCCAAGTCAGGAGTAAGCCATCAGCACCACCAGAGCCCCCCCAAATCATAAATCCAATGTAGCTACTGTTGTAATAACTATTTATTTCTTTTGAGGCTTGATATTGTATAAAGTAAGTTTTACCTTGTTTATATTTAAGAGAATTTATATATAAATTCTTGTTTGTTTAGGCTGTGTTCTTTACACTGACTGTATAGAAAGAGGAGGTACAGTAAGTGCACCCCATATACACTTCAATACAGGACCTTTGCCTGGTCTGTATGTGAAATGGGGGACAAAAAATTTTTATTTAAAAAATATTCTTGTCTGTTTAATGTTTACATTTTAGTATCTGATAATTTTAAACTAATTGGAATATTTTTATATTGATTGCATTGACTGTAGGTAAATTTGAAGCGCTGACATCTTTGATGCATCAATTCTTTAGATCTATAGTTACATTACTTTTTTAGACTTTCTCTGTTTGCTTCATAATTGTTATCATATAGGTATTAAATAATTGAAGAAGTTTAAAATTATTTTTAATATTGTATAGATAGCATTTAAATTTTCTTTGCCTTAAAATATATTTTATAAATTTTATATTTTTTGTTGTAACATTTGCTAATAATTTTTAAAGAACTAAGAAAGTAAAACAAGAACTAGATTACCACCTATCAAATGGACATCATTTGCTTAATATTCTGTATTTACTTTGTAGATCATTTAAGTTCCTATCATCATAATAAAAGTATATTTTATGTAAGCCTTTGTGTATTTAGTTATCTGAATAAAGATAAAATAATTTGATCCATTTTTGGCTCCTCCTCAAAGAGAGAAAGGTCAGGAATGCCAGTAAAAGTAATAGGCACTTTTACACGCTTTTTGCTTATTTGTCCAGGTGACAAATGAACTTATATTAAAAAAAAATTAGAAGATAAGCACATAATTCATTTTGTGACCCTATAATATAACACATAGCTGCAGGACCAATATGTATAAGTTAAAGAAGATATTTTACTCAATTTAACAGAAATATAGAAAAATAAGAATAATAGCATGTCAAATGTCAAATAAGTAACTCAGCGATTTTAATTATATGCATTTTAATATACAACATGGTATGTATTTGCATGAAACCACCCACAAATTAAAGCTAAGAAGATTTATTCGCTATAGAAATTTACTTTTGTCTTTTTTATCATTAATATTAATCACAACACTAGAGAAAAGAAAACCACTATTCTCAACTGTATTCATAATTAATATGTAAGTTAACTTTTTCTTTTTTTTTCTAACGTTCTTACTTTCTTTTTCTTTCTTTCTTCCTTCCTCCTTCCTTCCCACACCTGCCAGGAGCGATATTTGAATGCAGAACTTGGAGTAACCTGGGTGACACCGAGTGTGGCCCCAAAACCAAAAACTAAAAAACTAAAAACAAATAAATAAATGTCCTTCACATGTGTGTGAGTGGTTAGTTAAAAAGCAATTGTTGAGGGGATGGAGCGATAGCACAGCAGTAGGGTGTTTGCCTTGCACACGGCTGACCCAGGATGGACCTTGTTCGATCAAAGGTGTCCTATATGGTTCCCCAAGCCAGGAGCAATTTCTGAGCTCATAGCCAGGAGTAACGCCTGAGCATGACCGAGTGTGGCCCCAAAACCAAAACCAAACTAAACCAAACCAAAAGAAAATTGTTGAGTAAATCATAGTAGAATACTTTTCTTTTTCTTTTTTTCTTTCTTTCTTTCTTTCCTTTTCTTTTTCTTTTTCTTTTTCTTTTTTTTTTTTTTTGTTTTGTTTTTTGTTTTTGGGTCACACCCGGCAGCACTCAAGAGTTTCTCCTGGCTCTTTGCTCAGAAATTGCTCCTGGCAGGCTCGGGGACCATATGGGATGCTGGGATTTGAACTGCCGTCCCTCTGCATGCAAGGCAAATGCTTTACCTCCATGCTATCTCTCCACCCCCAAGAATACTTTTTTTTTATTGGATGATTTTTTTTTTATTGCATAATTTTTTTTTACAAGTACAACAATTTTAACCAATGGGAACATAAACACATTTTGATGGCGGGAAGGATAAAGAGGAACCTGGCAGGATGGGGGGAGGGGAAACAAATTCTTAAACAAATAGCTAATTGATATTTACGCAAATACAATTATTTGTTTAGCCTATTTTCCATTTAGATCTATCTTTTGTGCAAGCAATAAGGATCATAATTTAAACTTTACAAAAACATATCTATAACTACATGCTTGAGAGCAGTTACAAAAACAGGTTCCATGGAAAGGTTAAGGAATCTGGTTAAGCCAGATTCTTTGTGCTGAGCTAAATTTATTTGCAGAGTTTTCTGTTGGTTCGGGGTTATGCAAACTTTTGTGGCTTGAATCAGGCAGGCGGTGGAAAATTCATTCAGAGTTCCTTTGATATGTGGGGTGCTCGGTCTCCCACATCTCCCCCTGTTTAGTATACAATGTGGAAGGGACAGACGTGCCTCGGTGGACTGGCCACACTGGGTGAAGAGGTGTGGGGCTTCCAGTCACCGCATCTGCTACCCTTGAGTCAGTCGTTTCCAAAGCTTGGCAAGGCGCGAGCGCACAGATTGAGGTCTATACGCCAGCTCCTCGATAACTTCAAACTTAAGTGGCGGAGAGTTGGCAGGAGGGGAGATGTCAGGTGTCAGCTGGTCTTCTGAGGTGCATAGTTGTTGGTACAGAACCTTTGAGTCCTTTCTGGTTGCTTCATCCACTTGATTCTTTACGAAGGTGGTGAGATTGCGAAAAGCCCAAGGACCAAAGGAAACTAGCAACATAAAGCCAATGAAGGGCCCCCAAAAGGCTGGGAGCACTGTTGTTATCCATGGAGTGGTAGAAAACCAATTTTTGTAGCAGCTCTCACTCTGCTCTATATCTTTTTGTCTATTTACTAAATTATCCTCTATGTGTTGAATGCTATCTCTAGCTAAGCCGAATTTATTTTAAAAAGCAACATTTTACTCTAAGGATGACACAAATTCCCCCCTTTCTCAAAAAAAATGTTAATTTTGAACCACGGCGGTTATTCTGCACTCTTTGCTAGGAAATCAACAGTAGTGTAAACTTCTTTAAGTTTGTAAACATTTTTAGCAACAATTATAAGGCATTAGCAGATTCTAGAGTATGAACCAATGAATAAATATTTGTGCTTACACCAATAACACCTAGGCCTTTTAATAAGGCTAGGGTGATGGCAGTGTTTGATTTTTGTACTGCAGCGGGGGAGAGACACACGATTATATTTAAGAGGTAATAAGGCAATTTTTGATCTAACAGTCAATTTAGACATTAAAACAACCAAAACACAGTGGTACTAGGACTAAAGAAACAAATATAAAACAATGGGGGAGATAAACTAGTGAAACAGGCAAAAAACGTTAAATTGGGGGCAATCATAAACTGAAAGGAGAAATCAACGACAAGAATTTGATTACAATTTTAGGGGGAATCATATTGGGTACCAAAAGGCAAAGTTCAAGTTCCACCACCTGTTCCAAGGTGATGCCGAAGTGAGGCTTGGGGCTGGATTGCAGAGCGAGGGGGTCAGAGACAGGCAGGGGGTCGCCAAAACAGAAGGGCGGTTGAAATGAATAGCAGATAGGCAGGGTCAGTGATGGTGGAGGCGTTGACCATCTGCAGGATGAGGTTCGAGGTGGAAACTGGACCAACAGGTTTGATGGTTAATCTAGGCATTAACAAAGCTAATAGTCATGATAAGCAAGAAACATTTTAGTAACAATATGGGGAGAATGTCCAGTGGAGTTGGGGGCTTCAATGAAGTTGGAAGTGTTATTAACCACAATGGTTTGATTGCAAATGTTTGATAGTTGGACAGGGGGGGCGCATATATGGTCCGAGTAAGCAAGGTCCCACGCCCATGACCTGTGTCAAAGGTATGCCTTGATGAGTCTAAGCTCCCCAGTGGAGGTCAGCAGGGTAGTTGGTAGCAGTGGGCATGCTGAAGGTTTATAGAAGGGCTGCCAGGCAGAGTATCATCCAGCATTCCCCTTAGGCAGAGTCAGTCAGAACCAGGTCCGGCAGGAATGGTGGGCTAGCAGGAGGGGTGACAGGCTGTTTTGAAGTGAATGAGGACAGGACTGCGGGAAGCTGCAGGAAGTCTGTAAGAAAACAGCTTGGCAGGAGGTAAAATGGTTATTTTTGAATGCCACGGGAATGCCTCCTGACTTCTGTAAGACTTCAGCATTCAAAAAAAATTTTATAATTAACAATCGCCAATTGTTTAAAAACTTTTAAACTGAACTTAAATGATTTTTCTTAAACTTGTCAGTTATTATTATTATTATTATTATTATTTTTTTATGTAAGATTTCCCCTTTACTTAGTGTGCCTTTGCAGGGGGAAGTGGTGCTACATAATAATGTCTGTATATTTGTGGGTGGATTGATGGGATAACCGAAACTGGTCACATACCCAAAAACGAGGGGGAAAAAAAGAAAAAAAAAAAAAAGGAATTAAAAAAGTATGTGCTCACCAATATATATGTAGGACAATCATTTAAAAAAGATAAAGAAATAAATTAAAAACAAAACAAAACAAAACAAAAACAAAAAACAAAACAAAACAAAAAATAAATAAAAATAAAATAAGTTAGCGAAGTTTTTAAGGAACCAAAGTGGTGCAGAGGACTACCCTACATTTGGGGGAGAGCAGGTAAGAGGTGGTGTATTACAGATTTTATGCCTATGTTGGAAGTACAGTTTTTCCCATTGTCTTTTGGGCTTTTCTTGTGGTGTGTGGGTTCCCAGGCATCTTCCTAACGCACCCCCTGACCTTCTTCAGATTATTAAAATTTGCGGCAGGGAGGTCTTGGAAGAGTTCTTGCATTGGGGATACTTTTGGACCTAGGCCCAGTTTCAAGGAACAGTCCGCATTAGGGAGAGTTAGTCGGGAGGGCCTCGCAGCATGAGTCCACAGGGGAGTTGGCTGTCTTTTCTTTCAGGAGACGAGGTGTGGGTTTATCTGGGTGTCCCCTCGCCTGGGTGCAGGTTACTGGTTCGTTGAGTAGGTGGTCGATCCTGATGCCCAATAGAACAAGGACTGAGGGTGAAAAATTTTAATATGGTGGAAGATCTGGATGGGATTGAGGGGTAAAGGGATAGTTGGATTTCCGGAGGGGAGAAAGGGGTAGGTATATGGGAAGGGTATGAAGGAAGAGAAAAGAGAAAATACCTTAGAGAGAAAAGGGGAAGAGAAAGGAAAAAAGTAATAAGCAGAATAGAGAAAAAAAAAAAAAGAAAAATAGTAAGAAAAGAGAGAATAGCAAGGGAATGCTGGTTTGATTAAAAGTGTTCGAAGAATCGAGCCTGTGGTTTAAGTCTGTACGTCTCAGGTACTGCTTCGATGATCTGAATGATCACGTGCTTCAATTCCTAAATGGAGGTATTACCTAGAGATAAAGTGTATGTTAAAGAGTTTTCTCGTGGCCATCTCGTAGTGCATACAAGGTATGGTATCCCGTGTGGTATCCCGAATTGCCACCTTAGTTTGTCCGCCCTTTGTATCCAAGGGCGCCTGTGGACAGAAAAGCTGAGAGGTTATTTAAAATATAGTAAGATAAAGGCATTACAAGGTAGTGTTATGGTATGTTGCCATTGCAGTCCGTGATTTCCCTTGGTGTTCTATACTTGTGTTCCTGTATACGAACTCCAAGGGATTATTGTGGGCCTTTGTTGTAGAAGTCTGATTACCTACCTGTTCTCTCTATGCTGCCGTTTCTGTTGTTATTGTTTTCTTTATGGTATATTGTGTAATCAAAATTTTGCATTATTCCTTTTTCATGTATTTTGGACACTGCTCCCACATATATGTTGACTATTACAGTGTTCGGAGTTTCTACCATGTTAAACCCTGTTATTTGATTGTTAAGTATTAGCTGTGTACAAAATATGTGTTCTAGGTGTTTCAGAATAGTGCTACCATTCTGTATTTTTCTTTTGTCTTCTGACTTACTTTGTTTAACATAACATGATCTAGGTCCATCCACGCTGCAAAGTCTGTGATTGTATCATTTCTAACTGCCATGTAATATTCCATTGTATATATATACCACACCTTAATGATCCATTCATCTGTTGTTGGACATCGAGGTTGGTTCCAAGATTTGGCTATTATACTGATTGCTGCAATAAATAGTGGGGTGCATACGTATTTTGGAATGAATGTCCTTCCATCTTGGGGGTATATGCCTAGGAGAGCAATTGCTGGGTCAAATGGCAGCTCAATTCTGAGTTCTTTGAGCACTCTCCAGACTTTTCTCCATAGATGTTGGACTAGGGGGCATTCCCACCAGCAGTGAATGAGAGTTCCTTTCATACCACATCCTCGCCAACAAAAGTTGTTTCCATTATTTTTGATGTGAGCCAACCTCACTGGTGTGAGGTGGTATCTCATTGTTGTCTTGATTTGGATCTCCCTGATGATGAGTGAAGGTGAGCATGTTTTCATGTATTTGTTGGCCATCCTTCTGTCTTCCTCAGAGAAGTGTCTATTTATTTCATCTCCCCATTTTTTTATGGCTTTATTTGGTTTTGAGGGGCTCAGCTTTCTGAGCGCTTTGTATGTTCTAGATATCAGCCCTTTATCTGATATATCAAGTGAAAAGATTTTTTCCCATTCTGTTAGCTGTCTTCTTGCGTTAAGTAGGGTTTCTTTTGCCATGCAGAACCTTTTTAGTTTGATGTAGTCCCATTTGTTTATATTTGATGCTAACGTTCTTGCCATTGGTGCTCCATTCTCAAAGACCCTTTTGATATAAAGGTCTTCGAGTGTTCTGCCTATTTTATTCTCAATAAACTTTATAGATTCAGGTCTGATTTCCAGGTCTTTGATCCATTTTGAGTTGACTTTTGTATAAGGAGTGAGATATGGGTCGATTTTCACTTTCGTACATGTGAGTTTCCAGTTGTACCAACACCATTTGTTGAATAGGCTTTCTTTGTTCCATTTCATATTCTTGCCTCTTTTATCAAATATTAGTTGGCTGTATATCTGAGGGTTTATGTCTGGGAATTCTGTTCTGATCCACTGGTCTGAGGTCCTGTCTCTGTTCCAGTACCATGCTGTTTTAATTACTATGGCATTATAGTATAGTTTCAAGTTAGGTAAGGAGATGCCTCCCAACTTCTCATTTTTCAGTATGTGTTTGGCTATCCTGGGTCTTTTGTGGTTCCAGATGAATTTTGTAATTGATTGTTCTATTTCTTTAAAGAATTGTGCCTGGATTTGGATAGGGATTGCATTAAATCTATATAGCAGTTTGGGTAAGATAGTCATTTTGACTATGTTAATTCTACCTATCCATGAGGATGGGATGTTCTTCCATTTCTTTAGATCGTCTTCAATTTCTTTCTGAAGTGTTTTGAAGTTTCCCTGGTATAGGTCTTTCACTTCTCTTGTAAGGTTGATTCCTAGATATTTGATATTTTTTGATACTATCTTAAATGGGATTGTATTTTTAATCTCTCTCTCCTCAACTTCATTGTTTGTATATAAAAACGCTACTGTCTTTTGTGTATTGACTTTGTATCCAGCCACTTTGCTGTATTGTTTGATTGTTTCTAGAAGTTTTTCTGTGGACTCTTTAGGGTTTTTGACGTATATCATCATATCGTCGGCAAATAGAGCTAGCTTGTGTTCCTCTTTCCCTACTTGAATTCCTTTGATTCCCTTCTCTTGTCGGATTGCTATTGCTAGGACTTCTAAGGTTATATTGAATAAGAGTGGAGAGAGTGGACAGCCCTGTCTAGTTCCTAACCTTAGTGGGAATGCTTCTAGTTTCTCGCCATTAAGTATAATGTTGGCTGTAGGCTTTTCATAAATAGCTGTAACTATCTTAAGGAAGGTGCCTTCTAACCCTATTTTGCTGAGTGTCTTTAACATGAAAGGATGTTGGATTTTGTCAAACGCCTTCTCGGCATCGATGGATATGATCATGTGGTTTTTGTCTTTCATGTTGTTGATGTGATGTATCATGTTTATTGATTTGCGTATGTTGAACCAACCTTGCATTCCTGGTATGAATCCCACTTGATCGTGATGTATGATCTTTTTGATGAAGTGTTGGATTCGGTTTGCTAAGATTTTGTTGAGTATCTTTGCATCTATGTTCATTAGTGAGATTGGTCTGTAGTTTTCTTTTTTGGTGGTGTCTTTGCCTTCTTTGGGAATGAGTGTGATATTAGCCTCATAAAAGGAGTTGGGTAGGATTCCTGTTTTTCCTATGGTTTGGAAAAGCCTATGGAACAGTGGTAATAAGTCTTCTTGAAATGTTTGATAGAATTCACCTGTAAATCCATCTGGGCCTGGGCATTTGTTCTTAGGGAGTTTTTTAATTACATCTTCAATTTCCTCTGAAGTGATTTGACTGTTTAAACTTTCTAGATCTTCCTTTTCCAGTTTTGGAAGAGGGTGTTTGTCCAAGAATCTGTCGATTTCTAGTGGGTTCTCTAGCCTAGTTGAATAAAGTTGTTCATAATATGATCTCATGATATGTTGTATTTCTTGGGGTTCTGTTGTAATCTCTCCCCTTTCATTCGTGATCCTAGTGATTTGGGTGTTTTCCCTCTTTTTTTTGGTGAGTTTTGCCAATGGTTTATCTATCTTGTTTATTTTTTCGAAAAACCAACTCCTGGTCTCATTGATTTTTTGTATTGTTTTCTTAGTTTCTATGTTGTTTATTTCTGCTCTGGTTTTTATTATTTCTTGCCTTCTGGTTGTGGTTGGATTTCTCTGTTGCTGTTGTTCCAATTCTTTGAGGTGATCTTTTAAACTGTTGGTTTTGTTATTTTCCTGTTTCTTGACATAGGCCTGTATTGCTATGAGTTTCCCCCTAATTACTGCTTTTGCTGTGTCCCATAAATTTTGACATGTTGTCTCTTCATTGTCATTCGTCTCAAGGAATCTTTTTATTTCTTCCTTGAGTTGTTCTTTGATCCAGCTGTTGTTAAGCAGCATGTTGTTTAATCTCCAGGTATTAGTTTTCCTCCATTGCTTCTTCTTGACATCAATTATAAGCTCTGTTGCATAGTGATCTGAAAGGGTACTTCTAATGATCCTTACCTTTGTGGTCTTATATAAGTTGGCTTTGTATCCTAAGACATGGTCTATTCTGGAGAAGGTTACATGTGGGTTTGAGAAAAATGTATATTCTACTTTCTGGGGATGGAGGGCTCTATATAAATCTATTAGCCCTAAATCTTCTAATTTTTCATTTAGAGCTCTTATTTCTTTGCTATTTTTCTGTTTGGAGGATCTGTCCAGTGGTGATAGTGGAGTATTGAGGTCCCCTACTATTATCACAATTCCCTTCATGTGTTTCTCCAGGTTTGCCAGTAGTTGCCTCACATATTTTGGTGACTCTACATTAGGTGCATAGATATTGACCAGGGTTAGTGTATCTTGATCTAATGTTCCCCTGATCAGTAAGTAGTGACCCTCTTTGTCTCTGATCACTTTCTTGAGGTTGAATACAATTTGGTCTGATATAAGAATGGTTGTCCCTGCTCTTTTTTGTTTTCCATTGGCCTGAATAATTACTTTCCATCCTTTTATTCTAAGCCTGTGCTTATCCTGTAACTGTAGGTGTGTTTCTTGCAGACAGCAGAAGTCCGGTTTATTTTTCCTAACCCAGTTCTCTACTATGTGTCTTTTAATTGGAGAGTTTAGTCCGTTAACATTTAGGGAAATTATTGATAGAGAGGACTGTTGTGCAGTTGTATTGTGTGGAGTGGTTGTTGTTACAATCGGGGGTTTGGATTGTGTAATTCGTCTCTGAGTAAGTCGCTTAGGATCGGCTTAGTTTGCACAAATAGTTCAAGTTCGTTCATGTTTGAGAATGTTTTTAGTCTGCCCTCCCATATGAATGATAGTTTTGCTGGGTATTGGACCCTGGGTTGGAAATTTCTTTCATTCAGTCGTTTAAATATGTCATTCCACTGTCTTCTTGCTTGAATTATTTCAAATGGGAGATCTGGTTTGATTCTTATGTCCTTTCCTTTGTACTTGAGGTTTTTTTTCTCCCTTATTGCTTTCAGGAGTTCCTCTTTCTCTTTTTTTTTTTCCATTTGGATTATTATGTGTCTTGGTGTGGGTTTATTAGGGTCTATTTTATTAGGGACTCTCTTGACTTCTTGGATTTGTCCTGAATTGTCTTTCCAGAGGGTGGGAAAGTTCTCTGTTATTATCTCCCTGACCACCTGTTCTTTCCCCTTCCCTATTTCCTCCCCTTCTGGTATACCCACAATTCTTAGATTGTTTCTTTTGTCCTTGTTCATTAGATATTGGATTTTTCCTTCCAGTGCTTTGCCTTTTATTTCTTTGTTGGTTTCTTTATCATTTTTTGATTGCAGTTTTCCTTCGAGTTCTTCGATGTGCTTCTCCAACTCTGTGTTTCTACTCATAAGGCTTGCTACTTTGTCTTTTAAATCCTTCACTTCTTTTTGTATGGAATCTCTCATGTTCTTTGACATTTCTTCTTTAATTTGGCTGATTCGTTCATCCATGGATTTCTTATACTCGGTTGTAGGGTTTCTTTCATTTGTTTTAGTAATTCTTGCATCTCCTTCCTCATGACTGCTTTTAGGTCTTCTTCCCCTGGATCTGTGCGTTTTGGTGGACTTGGAAACTTGATAGGGCTTGTCATGGTGTCTCCAGTTATAAGAGATCTCCTTGATTTACGCATAATTCTTTGTATTTAATGGTGTGTTTTGGAGTGCTGAGGCTTCTAATTTCGGCCTGCTTTGGTCTCCTTCCTGAAGGTGTTTCTAGAGGGGCTGTTGGGTGAGTTTGTTGAACCTAGCCCTTTCTCCTCCCCTTTGCTACCTAGAGTTCAGCCTTCCTGTAGTGGGTCTTGTCCCTTTTCTGCTCCTTATTATTGTCAGTGGTGCAGTTCCACTCCTGGCCACAATGTTTACTGGCGCTATTGAGCCTAGTTCTCAATCCACCCTCCTTTCTCTGGGATTCAATGGAGCTCCGCCCCCTCCAAGCCTCCCTTGAATGAGTTCCCTCAGATCGACCCTGCAGGCTCTGTCCACACCCTTGGGGAGTCACTGGTCCGCTCCAGGGTCCAGGGGGGTGGACTGCTCTAGGTCACCTGCAAGTCCAGATGGCTGGCCCTATCTCCCTATCTCCCCCGTCTATTCGGGTCGCTCAACTTGCCTTTCTAGGCGCCACCCTGGGGGGAGGGGCCGGCCCAAACGCCGAGCAACAGGACAGAAACTCACTCAGGCCTCCCCAGCCGGCCCGCAGGGGTCTCTGCGGGGAGGGGCAGGCCCAAACGCCAAGCCCAAGAATACTTTTAATATAAATACTCATTTATAGATTTGGATTTAGGGTGAAATTGAGTCACATTCAGTTGTGTTTATGGATTACTCCTGGCTCTGTGCTTAGGGATCAATCCTGATGGCATGTTGGTGGTTGGTGATATTATCATTGCCAGGAACTGAATCTGAAGTGGCTAGGTGCAAGATTAACAGATTCCTGTGATATTTCTCTAGTCCAATATTTAATTTTTATTTAACTAAATAAAAAATAAGTAAATATTTAACTAAATTAAAATTAGGGTTTATTTAATTTTTACAGATATGTTTTAAAATATTGTTATACTTTGAATTATTTACATAACTATGTATAGGATTTTAAATGCAACTACATAATTATATATTTGAATATAAATATCATAGTAAAAGCTTTTACTGGTGGGAACACACCTGGTGGTGCTCAGGAGTTACTTCTGGGTCTGTGCTCAGAATTCGTTCCTGGTAGCCTCAGGGGACCTTATGGGATTGATTCCAGGTTTGATCCGGGTCGTCTGCATGTAAGGCAAATCCTACCACTGTGCTATCGACTGGCCCCAGTAAAAGCTTTTAATTTCACTTGTTTCTAATTTTCAGCCCTAATGTAGTCATATCTTTGTTTATTGTATCTTTTATTTTTTAATCAAGTTCGTTTTATTTATTTTCATGTAAATATGTAAAAACATTTATAAAACTTATCTTTCAGAGGATCAAGTACATCCTCAGCATATTCACATCTTGATTGATGAAAAAAGAATATGATTTTTTATTTAATTTTATTAAAGAGATGTAATTTGTCGAGTTATTGTTAGTTGAAGTTTAGACATGTAATGCTCTAGCACCAATCCCACCATCGGTGTCAACTCTCTCCCCAGTAAACCAATATGATTTAAAGGTGAAAAGAAAAGCTTGTGATGGGACCTTATGGCCTTAGCCATCATTCACACATAATGGGCTGTATAAAATGATAATAGTTGCCATTTACACTTCAAAAAATAAAAGCAGCCTTGAATTTGATTTTTATCTTTTTCATTTCCATATACTATACAAATCTGACAGGTTGATTGTCGCAAGTGATGACTAAATTAGAGGGAAGATCCTCTATAGAGCACACATGATTGGAGAACTGAATAGTAATGTACTTTTTACCTGGAAATTGTGCTTAGCAAGATTTTACTATCAACTACTGTCTCTATCATGACCAAATGAGTAGAAAACATTAAAATGCTAAAGATAAAAATGATAATTTTCCCCTATATTTTCCCCATTTTTAACATTTGGCCAATGTAAAGTAACAATTACAGTGAAATTTGTCAAAATATGTTCAGGTTATGTCATCGTCATCTAGATTATAAAATATGTTTTGACATTTAAATTAAGAAAACCAAATGCCAAAATGAATGATCATCATCACGTGTTGCATAAAGCACTGACTCACAAGTTCCTAATATCAGAGAGCCAAACACATGGAGAAAAGCAAAGGTCTTTCTAATGCCAGTCAACAGATATATAAGTATTTATGTAGTATGTGCAGTAAACTCAGTCTCCACCACATCTTGGATGACAGTAGGCAAAGAAGACATCACAGTCAAGTTCATTGGAACATCACTTTATTCATGCAGAGGAGACAGAACAATAATCTCTACAGTAACTGGTATTAGTGCCTTATGCTGTTTGGTACTCTGGTAGAAAACACAGCAAATTGGCTTATGTGAGTCTTCCTTGTAAGTTTATGGCTTATTATGAGCAATGGGCTTATGTGAACATTTGTGAGCAATGTGAGCAACTGGCTTATGTGAACCCTCCTCTTCAAGGACACATGACATCTCTTCTAAGTTTCTAAAGATAGTATGCCACAGGAGCATTCACTCAGAACAAAGAGCAGTTATGGTACAAAAGAGAAAGATAGCACTATCAGCTGATGAATGTGGCATGGGGTGTTAAGATTGCAGAGAAAGTGTCCAGTACCACCATCTGCCCATTCTTTTTTTGTTTGTTTGTTTGTTTGTTTTGGTTTTGGGACACATCTGGTGACACTCAGAAATTGCTCCTGGCTTGGAGGACCATATGGGATGCTAGAAATCAAACTCAGGTCCGTCCTGAGCACTCACATGCAAGGTAAACACTCCACCACTGTGCTACTGCTCCGGCCTCCATCTGCCTGTTCTTATGTGACTAGAAGGATTTGAAAGATGGCACACATAAAACAGTCTTTCCCAACATCACATAAATACATTTAGTTACACAGAAAATCAAAACACCTTTCATATATAAAATAAATAATTGAGTCCTTGGAGAAAACTATATTCTTCTTTAGCAATCTCAATAGTGATTGTACATTTACTTTGACTGTTTGCAAAACTGGTGTTATAGCCAAAGCTATAAATACAGGGAAATCTGAAGTCTCATGATAAACTGGTTTCAATTTTTAAACACTGATGGCATAAACTACTCAAATATATGCATAATATCATTATTAGAGAGGAATGAAGACATGTCCCCATGAGTTCTCAAATAAATTATCCTCACATCTTCAAGTAACAAGATTGCAGCCATTTCTAAATTTCTGCATATCCATTGCTCTCAAGGGTCTTTGAGTAAAACACCAGATTATATGTATTGGTGGTCTTGAGGTCATACTGATTTATATTTTAATGTTTTGTGTATGTATGAAATAAAATAGTTTTAGTTAGGAAAATATAAGAAGAGTCAGAAAGGAAAAGTATACATCACAGATTTAAGATGCAGGCAGCAGACAATGCACCTTTAAAATATTTTTTAATGTGCTAGAGGCATAGTACAAGGGTTAAGGTGCCCACCTGTCTTGCATGAAACTGGCCCCAGTTTGATCCCCAGCATTTCATCAAGTACCACCATGAAAGAGCCTCAAGCACATAGTAGGGTGTAATTCCAAGAACTGCTGGGTGTGGCCCCAAATCCCACTCATTCAAAGTAAAATAATTTCTTTCTTTTCTTTTTTAAAAAGGGGCTAAGGAATAAGCATCCCCAAAACACGCAGTTGCCATGTTCATACTGGGCCAGATCTCTCAAGATGTTAAGAAATTAAAGGTATAGTGGTCATCTCAGGAGGATTGCCAACGTCACACCTGCTGCCTCCATCCCTAGAATCACTGCTTTGCCAGTGGCCCTGCCTCATCATTCCTCTACAATTCTTTTTGGAAACACCAATCTGACCAAAAATAAGGTCTGTTGGTATTTGGGCTGATATTACTAGGGCTTTTTGGGAGCAAGTGTGGGAACATCCCCAGTATCTTCCTCAGGGAGGCCTGGCAGCTGAGACATACTCCACAAAGGCCACTGATACAAAAGTATCAGTAATAGTGCTTTGAATTCCTGGACAACTTCATTGATTTAATGCTGTTATCCCTATAGTAAAACACTGATTTAGATGTGAATGTATTGCTGAGATTGCTTATAGTATTTGGAAACAACTGAAATAACAGAACGGAAAGCTAACAATAAGAACTTAATAAACCATTTTCCATTGTCATAATAACTTTATTGGAGATACAATAATTTTCACAAATTTGTTTGTAACTGTACTTTTTTTTCTTTCTTCTCTTCTTTTAAATTTTTTCTTTTTTGGGGGGGGCACACTTAGTGGTGCTTAGGAATTATTCCTGGCAGTGTCGGTGGACCATATGTGATGCCAGGGATCAAACCTGAGTCAGTCATGTGCAAGAAAAATGCCCTACCCACTGTACTTATTGCTCCAGCTCAAAGTGATGGTTTTTTTTTTTGTTTCTTTGGGCCATACTTGGTGGTGCTCAGGGATTACTTCCTGACTCTCCCTCAGGACTCACTCTTGGCAGATTCAGGGGACCATATGGGATGCTGGGGAATTGAACCCCAGTCTGCTGCATTCAAGGCAAATACCCTACCCTATGTACAGGTCAAGAATTTTATTAAATCCACCAAAAGGAGATTTGTTTGTATCTGACAATTTAGACTAAAGAGGAGCCTGAAAGGTACCATGTTGAGGGAACTTGCCTTGTTGGTGGCTGACCTGATTTCAATCTCCAGCATCCTGTATGATCCTCCATATACCACCAGTTCTGATTCCTAAGTGAAGAGCCAGGAATAATCCTTGCACACAAACAGAAAACCAATCCCTTATTTTATCTTTTGTGAGAGTTTGATATGTTTTTAATTCATTTATAATTGGTTTTAATATTATACAGTTTTTTAATCTTGTGTATAGATTTATGTAGCTCCATTTGTACATAATATATACTATGCTTATCATCAAAATGTAATTTCTTTGTCAGATTAAGCCCTTTTTATCAATTTAATAATCCTCTTATCTCTTACCTTCTGGTTAACACTATTTTATTCTTTTGTTGTTGTTTTGTTTCTTTATTGACACATATGAGTGAAATGATATAGTGTTTTTTCCCCATTCTGACTTATTCTAATTAGCACAATATACTCTAGTTTCATCTGCTGTTGTCAATGACAGATTTCATCTTGCTCTCATAGTTGATGCTATATCTCCATATGCATAGATATGCCACCTTTTCTTTATAGTTTGATGAAATTTTTCTATTTTTAATTGATTTATATATGCACACTACATATATAAGAATAGAGGAATAAATACAATATTTAAAATGAGAAACAAAGTTAAATCAACAAATTTACCAGTATTTCAATGGGAACTATGATACTGTAAACTTGAAACCTATACAATCTTACAAATCAGTGCTACTTCACTGATTTTTTAAAATAAAACAAATCTGTATATGAAGGATATTTTGCTAGCTACGTCTGGATAAAATAAATGACATAATTAAATTATTTTCTGAAAAATAATAAGCCACTAAAAGATAAGGCATGTAAGTTAAAAATCAGTATAAAGCATAATTCAGGGAAATATAAAAATACAATTTTGTGTAGGGTATGAAAATTGAAATCTGTGTTATGGACCAAGAAACCATGTAAGGAAGGGTCATCCTGTGAAATGCATGAACAATTCACTGAGGGACTCAAGAGGTTTAGAAAGGAAGAAGGATGACTCTGAGTATATTTCAGTCATATGAATAATCTTTTTCTCAAAAAAGTGCACCAGGAACCCAAGCAATAGTACAGCAGGTAGGGTGCTTGATTTGCACATGGCTGATCTTGGTGGGATTCCTGGCATGTGTTTCACCAGGAGTATCTCCTGAGCATCCCTGAGTGTTGCAAAGGGGGGAGGGCACCAAATAAGGTATATTAAAAATAATGTCACTAGTTTATAAGAATATAAAGAATAAACTCATTTTATTAAACATTTACATTTTATTTTACCATATGCTTTTATATTAATATAACTATTTCATATTTAAGAGAGCACAGAATTTTCATAAATTAGAGAAGCATAATATTTAGAGACTTTGTACAGGGGAGGCATTTTTCTTCTATGCAGTAGATCCACCTTGCACATGACTGACAAGTTTTAATACAGGGGACTCTTTATGGTCTCTTGAATCCCAGCAAGAGTAATTCCCGAGCTCAGAACCAGGAATAAGCCCTAAGCATCACCAGATGATATAATAATAAAATAAGTAGTACATACAACTTATATATAAATGTATGTTTATATATTTATTAATATATTTATATACATTTATGTTTATATATTTATTTATATATGTTTATATATAATAAATAGATTGAGCACTTAGAAATAATGTTTTCTTCCATTTACAAATTCTTCCATATTCTAAGCAATTTGAATATATACATGCTGTATTATAAAAAATCACATTTTATATAACTTTCATGTCTTCAACAAGATAGAAAGATACTTTGTGTGTCTTTATGTAAATGAGCTAGAGCTACATAGGGCTTTTGGAATATTTTATTCCTGCTTTCTTTAGGATATTTTTTAAAAAAATTCTTCAATCAGAAGAAAACATCTAATTTTTGTAAATATATTTCATTCTAGCTTGGTTGTATCAATTTGGACTTCTACTGTATCTGGAAAATATGCTTGACAGTTCTTATTTTCCTTAGCAAATAAAAAATGAGTACTTACACAAATTGTATATTTTTTTTAAAAAAATCTGTATTTTTACTTGTTTTCATTTTTAATAGGCACATGCCATGCTATTCTTTTAAAAAAATTTAAACAACATATTTGAAGATTTTAAAGCACATTTAAAATTTTCTTTCATTTCTATTTAATTAAAGAATGGTGATTTACAAAGATATTGATAGTTGAATTTTAGGCATATAATATTTCAACACTAATGTCAACATCAATTTCCCTTCATCAGTATTCCCATATTCTATCTACCCCTCTCTATCCCATCGCACCCTCTATTCTTTACCTGTTACCTTTACAAACACATTAAAAAGTTCCAATTCCATGGCATCCAGAAGTAGCCCAGGAATGCAGGAGCTTCCCTATATTGTGGTAGTATGGGAGAATTAAAGGTCTGTGAGGCTAGGCTCTCCTCAGACATCCCAAAAGCTGGGAAGGGGACTCTCGGGTGTATTGTGCCTGGGGGAGGCAGTGTACTTACAGGCCAGCAACAGGGTGTGCAGGCAGTAAGGCAGGCTATCATGAGAGACCTAAAGCAGGGCGCGCTGAGTAGTGGACCGATGTCTCCTCCCTCTTCCACTTCCCTAGCTCTGCATCATCATATTGTACTGGGCCTGCCTCCTGCTTCCAGCCTGTCCTATACTTCTTTTAAATTACTGAGCTGACTTGAGAGTGATGAAATCTGTGAGGTTGATACAGCAGGAAAACTATCTGGAACAGATTTGGTTGTCAGTGTAGCTTCTTCCTAGAGAGGCTCCAAGTAATGTTAATACAAGGCCTAGTAAAGAAATGGCACCCGGAGAGACTTCAGAGCATAAAAACCGGCTAACCTTTGCAAAAGCTGGCTCCCTGTGTGTGACACCAGGCGGGGAAAATCCGCGAAAGTACACCGGCCCAGTGGGGCTCAGCTGTGAAAGACTGTGAGTGTGACCTGTCTATGTCTGTCTACTGTCCTCTTGCGTGAAACTCTTGCGAGTGGGGCAAAAAGAGCCTCCAGAAACCTCGCTCGCCCAGACGCCATTTTCAGGGAGGGACTTCAGAGCATAAAAACCGGCTAACCTTTGCAAAAGCTGGCTCCCTGTGTGTGACACCAGGCGGGGAAAATCCGCGAAAGTACACCGGCCCAGTGGGGCTCAGCTGTGAAAGACTGTGAGTGTGACCTGTCTATGTCTGTCTACTGTCCTCTTGCGTGAAACTCTTGCGAGTGGGGCAAAAAGAGCCTCCAGAAACCTCGCTCGCCCAGACGCCATTTTCAGGGAGGGACTTCAGAGCATAAAATCCGGCTAACCTTTGCAAAAGCTGGCTCCCTGTGTGTGACACCAGGCGGGGAAAATCCGCGAAAGTACACCGGCCCAGTGGGGCTCAGCTGTGAAAGACTGTGAGTGTGACCTGTCTATGTCTGTCTACTGTCCTCTTGCGTGAAACTCTTGCGAGTGGGGCAAAAAGAGCCTCCAGAAACCTCGCTCGCCCAGACGCCATTTTCAGGGAGGGACTTCAGAGCATAAAAACCGGCTAACCTTTGCAAAAGCTGGCTCCCTGTGTGTGACACCAGGCGGGGAAAATCCGCGAAAGTACACCGGCCCAGTGGGGCTCAGCTGTGAAAGACTGTGAGTGTGACCTGTCTATGTCTGTCTACTGTCCTCTTGCGTGAAACTCTTGCGAGTGGGGCAAAAAGAGCCTCCAGAAACCTCGCTCGCCCAGACGCCATTTTCAGGGAGGGACTTCAGAGCATAAAAACCGGCTAACCTTTGCAAAAGCTGGCTCCCTGTGTGTGACACCAGGCGGGGAAAATCCGCGAAAGTACACCGGCCCAGTGGGGCTCAGCTGTGAAAGACTGTGAGTGTGACCTGTCTATGTCTGTCTACTGTCCTCTTGCGTGAAACTCTTGCGAGTGGGGCAAAAAGAGCCTCCAGAAACCTCGCTCGCCCAGACGCCATTTTCAGGGAGGGACTTCAGAGCATAAAAACCGGCTAACCTTTGCAAAAGCTGGCTCCCTGTGTGTGACACCAGGTGGGGAAAATCCGCGAAAGTACACCGGCCCAGTGGGGCTCAGCTGTGAAAGACTGTGAGTGTGACCTGTCTATGTCTGTCTACTGTCCTCTTGCGTGAAACTCTTGCGAGTGGGGCAAAAAGAGCCTCCAGAAACCTCGCTCGCCCAGACGCCATTTTCAGGGAGGGACTTCAGAGCATAAAAACCGGCTAACCTTTGCAAAAGCTGGCTCCCTGTGTGTGACACCAGGCGGGGAAAATCCGCGAAAGTACACCGGCCCAGTGGGGCTCAGCTGTGAAAGACTGTGAGTGTGACCTGTCTATGTCTGTCTACTGTCCTCTTGCGTGAAACTCTTGCGAGTGGGGCAAAAAGAGCCTCCAGAAACCTCGCTCGCCCAGACGCCATTTTCAGGGAGGGACTTCAGAGCATAAAAACCGGCTAACCTTTGCAAAAGCTGGCTCCCTGTGTGTGACACCAGGCGGGGAAAATCCGCGAAAGTACACCGGCCCAGTGGGGCTCAGCTGTGAAAGACTGTGAGTGTGACCTGTCTATGTCTGTCTACTGTCCTCTTGCGTGAAACTCTTGCGAGTGGGGCAAAAAGAGCCTCCAGAAACCTCGCTCGCCCAGACGCCATTTTCAGGGAGGGACTTCAGAGCATAAAAACCGGCTAACCTTTGCAAAAGCTGGCTCCCTGTGTGTGACACCAGGCGGGGAAAATCCGCGAAAGTACACCGGCCCAGTGGGGCTCAGCTGTGAAAGACTGTGAGTGTGACCTGTCTATGTCTGTCTACTGTCCTCTTGCGTGAAACTCTTGCGAGTGGGGCAAAAAGAGCCTCCAGAAACCTCGCTCGCCCAGACGCCATTTTCAGGGAGGGACTTCAGAGCATAAAAACCGGCTAACCTTTGCAAAAGCTGGCTCCCTGTGTGTGACACCAGGCGGGGAAAATCCGCGAAAGTACACCGGCCCAGTGGGGCTCAGCTGTGAAAGACTGTGAGTGTGACCTGTCTATGACTGTCTACTGTCCTCTTGCGTGAAACTCTTGCGAGTGGGGCAAAAAGAGCCTCCAGAAACCTCGCTCGCCCAGACGCCATTTTCAGGGAGGGACTTCAGAGCATAAAAACCGGCTAACCTTTGCAAAAGCTGGCTCCCTGTGTGTGACACCAGGCGGGGAAAATCCGCGAAAGTACACCGGCCCAGTGGGGCTCAGCTGTGAAAGACTGTGAGTGTGACCTGTCTATGTCTGTCTACTGTCCTCTTGCGTGAAACTCTTGCGAGTGGGGCAAAAAGAGGCTCAGAGGAGCACGGCCGCTCCGCTTCGCTACGCGGCCGTGCACTCTTTCTAAGGAAAGAACTCCATTGCAACAAGAAGGAAAGATCACACTAAGAATGGCGCTATATCACAGAAGCAAATATTTCTCTCTGGACTGTCTTCTCTGTTGCATGCTCGGGCCTAAGATTTGACCCAGTGTGAGGCCTCATCCACGGAGGACTCCCCTCCCTTAGAGGCAAGTCAGCCCATCCAGAAAGGGAGGAGCCAGAGGAGTGTGCTGCCTACATCATATAGACAATGAATACCACCACAACACGTAGAAATACCCACAATACAAGTGTGACTATGGGGAAACAACGCAGGCCAGCATCAGACATAGAGAATGAAGATGACAATTCTGAGGACCAGATAATGACTGAACAACTAATCAACCTCTCAGATAAGGACTTTAGACTAGCAATATGAAAGGTGCTCAACAGACTCCAAGAAACCATGGATCGAGTTGAACAGAACACTAATAAGAACCAAGAAAATATGAAGGCAGAAATGACAAAACTCCAAACTGAAATAACATGTCAACTAACAGGACTGAAAAAGTCAGTAAACGAAGTGAATGACAAAATGGATAAGCTCTGGGACAGGGTATCAGAAGCTGAGAATAGACTTGGTGCTGTGGAAGATGAGATACATAACAATTCCATACAGCAGGAGAGATTGGACAAAAAACTTAAAGCAAATGAGCAGACAATGGAAAAATTAGTCAAAGAATGGGAACAGACGAAAATAGAAGTCTATGATAAGATCAACAGAAACAACTTAAGAATCATTGGAGTCCCAGAGACCCAGGAAGAAAATTTCCAGGAAGAATCAATGGTCAAGAACATCATTAAAGAGAAACTTCCAGAGCTAAAGAATATATGTGATCAAATCCTGCATGCCCGAAGAGTACCAACCAAAAGAGACCCCAGAAAAACCACCCCAAGACACATCCTAGTCACAATGACAAATCCCACAGATAGAGACAGAATTCTGAAAACAGCAAGATCAAAAGGGGAAATCATGTTCAAGCAAGCTTCCCTGAGATTTACAGCAGACCTGTCACCAGAAACGCTCAATGCCAGAAAGCAGTGGTGGGATATTGTGACAAGACTGAATGAAATGAATGCTTCACCCAGAATACTATACCCAGCAAAACTCACTTTCCGGTTTGATGGAAGAATACATGGTTTCACAGACAAAAAACAGCTCAGAAACTTCACAGACACAAAACCAGTCTTAAGAGAAAAACTGAAAGACCTAATCTAAGACAAGACTACCCAAAAGACACACCAAATTTTGAAATAAAGATGGCGTTAAATCCCAGGACAATTCTTTCTCTCAACGTCAATGGACTAAATGCACCAGTTAAGAGACACAGAGTGGCTAAATGGATCAAAAAACTCAATCCAACCTTCTGCTGCCTACAAGAAACGCACCTGAATAGTCAGAACAAACATAGACTCAAAATAAAAGGCTGGAGAAAAGTTATCCAAGCAAACAACACCCATAAAAAAGCTGGAGTGGCCATACTAATATCAGATAATGCAAACTTTATACTCAGGAAGGTTGTAAGGGACAAAGACGGACATTTTATATTAATCAAGGGGTACGTAGAGCAGGAAGAATTCACTCTCCTAAACATATATGCACCGAATGAGGGGCCAGCAAAATATTTAATACAACTGTTGACAAATCTGAAAAATAATATCAACAACAACACAATAATTGTGGGGGACCTAAACACGGCTTTGTCAACACTGGACAGGTCAACCAGACTGAAACCCAACAAGAATATACTAGACCTGAGGAGAGAAATGGAAGAAAGAGGCCTAGTGGATATATATAGGACACTCCATCCCCAGAAACCTGGATACACATTCTTCTCCAATGTACATGGGACATTCTCCAGGATAGACTACATGCTGGCACATAAAACATACCTCCATAAGATCAAGAGGATAGAAATTTTGCAGACTACCTTCGCTGACCACAAGGCTCTGAAATTATTTGTGAACTCCAAAGGGACTCAGAAGAAACACTTTAACACCTGGAAGTTAAACAGCCTCATGCTCAATAACCAGTGGGTCCGAGATGAAATCAAGGAGGAAATAAAAAGGTTCCTGGAAACAAATGACAATAAAGACACAAACTCTCAGAACTTATGGGACACAGCAAAAGCAGTACTGAGAGGAAAATTTATAGCTTTGCAAGCACACACCAGGAAGGAAGAAGGAGCTTACCTGAGTAGCTTAATGACACAGCTAATAGAACTAGAAAATGCTCAACAAAAGGACCCAAGAATAGGAAGACAGAAGGAAATAACAAAGCTGAGAGCAGAAATCAACGAAGTGGAAACTCAAAAAACAATCCAAAAGATCAACGAAAGCAGAAGTTGGTTCTTTGAAAAAATAAACAAGATTGATAGACCACTGGCAAACCTAACAAAGAAAGAGAGAGAGAGAAACTTGATAACTCGTATCAGGAATGAAAAAGGAGAGATCACTACTGATATGACAGAGATTCAAAGGGTAATCAGAAACTACTTTGAAAAACTCTACGCCACTAAAAATGAGAACCTGGAAGAAATGGATAAATTCTTGGACTCATAATCTTCCACGGTTGAAGGAAGAGGATGTAGCATATCTAAACACCCCCATCACCATTGATGAAATTAAAACAGTAATCAAATGTCTGCCGAAAAACAAAAGCCCAGGTCCAGATGGATTCACTAATGAATTCTATCAAACTTTCCAAGAGGAACTACTGCCAATCTTGGCAAGACTCTTTCATGAAATTGAAGAAACAGAAACACTTCCAAATAGCTTTTATGAAGCCAACATCACCTTGATACCTAAACCAGACAGAGACGCTACCAAAAAAGAAAATTACAGACCAATATCACTGATGAATGCAGATGCAAAGATCCTCAACAAAATCCTGGCAAATAGGATTCAATGCCTCGTTAAGAAGATCATCCACTACGATCAAGTAGGTTTCATCCCAGGAATGCAAGGCTGGTTTAACATCCGTAAATCTATCAACATAATACACAACATCAATAACAAGAAAAATAAAAACCACATGATCATATCAATAGATGCAGAGAAAGCATTTGATAAGGTCCAACACCCATTCTTGATCAAAACTCTCAGCAAGATGGGAATGGAGGGAACCTTTCTCAATATAGTGAAGGCCATCTACCACAAGCCAGTGGCAAATATTATCCTCAATGGAGAAAAACTGAAAGCCTTCCCTCTAAATTCTGGCACAAGACAAGGCTGTCCTCTCTCACCACTCCTATTCAACATAGCACTGGAAGTACTTGCTATAGCGATTAGGCAAGAAAAGGATATCAAGGGAATCCAGATAGGAAAGGAAGAAGTCAAGCTCTCACTGTTTGCAGATGACATGATACTCTACTTAGAAAACCCTAAAGACTCTATCAAAAAGCTTCTAGAAACAATAGACTCATATAGCAAGGTGGCAGGCTACAAAATTAACACACAAAAATCAATGGCCTTTCTATATACCAATAGTAATAAGGATGAAATGGACATTAAGAAAACAACCCCATTCACAATAGTGCCACACAAACTCAAATATCTTGGAATCAACTTGACTAAATATGTGAAGGACCTATACAAAGAAAACTATAAAACTCTGCTCCAAGAAATAGGAGAGGACACACGGAAATGGAAACGCATACCCTGCTCATGGATTGGCAGGATTAACATCATCAAAATGTCAATACTCCCCAAGGCATTATACAGATTTAATGCCATCCCTCTAAAGATACCCATGACATTCTTCAAAGAAGTGGATCAGACACTTTTGAAATTCATTTGGAACAATAAACACCCTCGAATAGCTAAAGCAATCATTGGGAAAAAGAATATGGGAGGAATTACTTTTCCCAACTTTAAACTGTACTACAAAGCAACAGTTATCAAAACAGCATGGTATTGGAATAAGGATAGGTCCTCAGATCAGTGGAATAGGCTTGAATACTTAGAAAATGTTCCCCAGAGATACAACCATCTAATTTTTGATAAAGGAGCAGGAAATCCTAAATGGAGCAGGGAAAGCCTCTTCAACAAGTGGTGTTGGCACAATTGGATAGCCACTTGCAAAAAATTAAACTTAGACCCCCAGCTAACATCATGTACAAAGGTAAAATCCAAATGGATTAAAGACCTCGATATCAGCCCCAAAACCATAAGATATATAGAACAGCACATAGGCAAAACACTACAGGACATTACAGGCATCTTCAAGGAGGAAACTGCACTCTCCAAGCAAGTGAAAGCAGAGATTAACAGATGGGAATATATTAAGCTGAGAAGCTTCTGCACCTCAAAGGAAATAGTGCCCAGGATACAAGAGCCACCCACTGAGTGGGAGAAACTATTCACCCAATACCCATCAGATAAGGGGCTAATCTCCAAAATATACAAGGCACTGACAGAACTTTACAAGAAAAAAACATCTAACCCCATCAAAAAATGGGGAGAAGAAATGAACAGACACTTTGACAAAGAAGAAATACGCATGGCCAAAAGACACATGAAAAAATGTTCCACATCACTAATCATCAGGGAGATGCAAATCAAAACAACGATGAGATACCACCTCACACCCCAGAGAATGGCACACATCACAAAGAATGAGAATAAACAGTGTTGGCAGGGATGTGGAGAGAAAGGAACTCTTATCCACTGCTGGTGGGAATGCTGTCTAGTTCAACCTTTATGGAAAGCGATATGGAGATTCCTCCAAAAACTGGAAATCGAGCTCCCATACGATCCAGCTATACCACTCCTAGGAATATACCCTAGGAACACAAAAATACAATACAAAAACCCCTTCCTTACACCTATATTCATTGCAGCTCTATTTACCATAGCAAGACTCTGGAAACAACCAAGATGCCCTTCAACAGACGAATGGCTAAAGAAACTGTGGTACATATACACAATGGAATATTATGCAGCTGTCAGGAGAGATGAAGTCATGAAATTTTCCTATACATGGATGTACATGGAATCTATTATGCTGAGTGAAATAAGTCAGAGAGAGAGAGAAAAACGCAGAATGGTCTCACTCATCTATGGGTTTTAAGAAAAATGAAAGACACCCTTGTAATAATAATTTTCAGACACAAAAGAGAAAAGAGCTGGAAGTTCCAGCTCACCTCAGGAAGCTCACCACAAAGAGTGATGAGTTTAGTTAGAGAAATAACTACATTTTGAACTGTCCTAATATTGAGAATATATGAGGGAAATGTAGAGCCTGTTTAGGGTACAGGCGGGGGTTGGGGGGGGAGGAGGGAGATTTGGGACTTGGGTGATGGGAATGTTGCACTGGTGATGGGTGGTGTTCCTTTTATGACTGAAACCCAAACACAATCATGTATGTAATCAAGGTGTTTAAATAAAAAAAAAAATAAAAAAAAATAAAAAAAAAATTAAAAAAAAAAATAAACAATTTAAAGTGAATAATAGATTGCTCTTTAAATATTTTAGATGCACTGCTAAATAGGAATATTCTGTAAAATAAATATTAATGGGCACTTTTGTAAATGAGAGAATTGTCTCTGATTTATAACAAGTCACTATCAGAGTACTCTTAGATTAAATGACAAAGTGAAAAAAAAATAAAGTTCTCTCATGCAATTCTTGAAAATGTTGGGGTGGAAAAAAATCTTGATATTGCATACTTTTGGTCTCATGTAGTATTTCATGAAAAAAATAAAGTACAGCATTGATTTCAAGGAAAAAAAAAAAAAAAAAGAAATGGCACCCATCATCTGCATTATCACAGAACTGAAATAGACTCTGACCCTGCTCTCTGCTCTTGGTTTTCACAGTGGCTCTGACATAGTATATTGACAATGAGAGATGGGCATGCTGTTAGTTGGGGGGTGTGGACACAGAGGCACCAGCATTTATTACCTAAACTTAAGAATGTGTCAGGAGACTGCCCACTTTCCCAGTGAAGAGACACAGTAAAGGCCAACACCAACATTGGACATTACTGACAGTTGTCGCCTAATGCAGTGGGTGCTCTGTCTACAAGAATCAAAAGACAAAGCAACAGATCAATTTAACTAGGAGGCAGCTCTGCTGTAAGTCATTTAAAATCAACCATTTGGAACAATTTTAACAGTTGGTCTATATGACCAAATAGCAGTTTCTAAAATCCAGGTATGTTTCTGTCTTTCAAACTCCTTTCAGAATTCTTTGATCTCAAGAATCCACATTGCTGTTATTGGAGATTCAAGCTTATCTCTAAGTAAAACCACTGAGAAACATGTGTTCAGATTTTCATAATTGATATGCCCTGCTTTTTAATTTTATTTAGTAATATCTACTCTTAATTATTTTAAAATTTTTCTTAGTTTTGGGCCACACCGAGCAGCACTCAGGGGTTCCTCATGGCTCTGCATCAGGAAATACTAACCTGGTAGTCTTTACCATACAGGATCATACAGGATGCTGGGGATCAAATTTGGTTGGTTGCATTCAAAGCAAGCACCCTACCTGCTGTATTATCTTCCTAGCATTTTACTCTTAATATTTAAAGATTTTTATTTCTGTTTTTCCTTCCTAAAGTTTGCTCCTGTGTCCTCACCCATTTTTATTTTAGCACCATGATTTACAATGCTTACAATAGTTACATAGAGTTATAGAGTTTTATGCAAACAATGTTTGACACCACATCTACCACCAGTATCTGCTGCTCTGCACAAGGTCCCATCATCTCCCTCCATAACTCTCCTCCTCTACTAAAGTAAGCTCAGTTCCATAGACCAACTCTCATGTTCTGCTGCACTTAATTATTTGTTGATTCCTTACTAAATTTCTTTATATCTACAAATAAAAGAGATCATTCTGTGTGTCTGTTTTCTGAATTCATTCTAGATCCATCCATGTAGCAATTAATTGCTTTCTTAAATCTTTTTTTACAGTCAATAGTATTCCATTGTGTATATACATATATAATATATTACATTTACATATGTATATACACATATGAATATACACATATACATGCATGCATGTATATGCATATATATGCACACACATATGTATATGTGTATATATACCACAATTTCTTTTTTTGTATTCCTCTTTATCTCTTTATTTTTTGTTTTAATACATTTTTTATTTAAACAACTTTATTACATACATGACTGTGTTTGGGTTTCAGTCATGTAAAGAACATCACCCATCACCAGTGCAACATTCCCATCCCCAATGTCCCAAATCTCCCTCCTCCCCACCCAACCCCGCCTGTACTCTAGACAGGCTTTCTATTTCCCTCGTACATTCTCATTATTAGGATTGTTTGAAACGTAGTTATTTCTCTAACTAAACTCATCCCTGTTTGTGGTGAGCTTCATGAGGTGAGCTGTAACTTCCAGTTCTTTTCTCTTTTGTGTCTGAAAGTTACTATGGCAAGAATGTCTTTCATTTTTCTTAAAACCCATAGATGAGTGAGACCATTCTGCATCTATCTTTCTCTCTCTCTGACTTATTTCACTCAGCATAATAGATTCCATGTACATCCATGTATAGAAAAATTTTATGACTTCATCTCTCCTGACAGCTGCATAATATTCCATTGTGTATATGTACCACAGTTTCTTTAGCCATTCATCTGTTGAAGGGTATCTTGGCTGTTTCTAGAGTCTTGCTATGGTAAATAGTGCTGCAATGAATATAGGTGTAAGGAAGGGATTTTTGTATTGTATTTTTGTGTTCCTAGGGTATATTCCTAGAAGTGGTATAGCTGGGTCATATGGGAGCTCGATTTCCAGTTTTTGGAGGAATCTCCATATTGCTTTCCATAAAGGTTGAACTAGGTGGCATTTCCACCAGCAGTGGATAAGAGTTTCTTTCTCTCCACATTCCCGCCAACACTGCTTGTTCTCATTCTTTGTGATGTGTGCCAATCTCTGGGGTGTGAGGTGGTACCTTATAGTTGTTTTGATTTGCATCTCCCTGATGATTAGTGATGATATACCACAATTTCTTTATTCAGTCACCCATTCTTGGTCACTTGTATTGTTTCCAGATCTTGGTTATTGTGAATAGTGCTGCAATGAATAAGGGAGTGTCTTTTCAGAATAGTTTTGAAACCTTTGAGTAGATGTCAAGAAATGAAATAGCTGGACTGTTTTGTTACTGATGGCTTAGTAAAGTGGATAGTGAGAGAGGTAAACTCAAGAAAAGAATGTTTCCACCTTTCCACTTGACCCCCTTAAGCTACCACCATTCAGGGGAAAATGCTTGGCTCATATTAGGACCGGCAAAAGCCAAACCCTAGCACAGGTATTCTGGGCCAATAGCTTTTCCCTCACAGAAAAGAATTCCAGGAGATGATGAAGGATTGAAACAATATAATCTTTATTGAAACTTATTTAGAAGTGGTGACTGGAAAGGGAAAGAAAAGGAAAAGTCCATGTTCAAGAAAGAAATTCTGAACACAGACTTCTCAAGAGTGTGAATAAGCAAGTGAAGAAACAGAGAAGCAAATGAGATACTTTTATTCAAGGGAGAGCAGAAGCTTGAAAACTAAGCCCCAAATTACTTCAGAAGAAAGTTTTGAATTCCTCCAAATGAATTTCTTTTGGAGCTTTAAATACATAAATGTTTATCTGTGTTTTGTCACTGTTGATGCTCTTTTTATAAAGTCAGTTTGTTCTGTAGCTTTTCCTTTTTCCCTTTTCTGAGGGGATCCTCTCATCTCTGGTAGGAGCCTTGGATTTCTGCATCTGGGTGGTGCCTCAGTTTCTCCTCTTCAAAGAGCTCAGGATTTGTATTTCAGGGGATGTGGTCTTTGTACCCTTAAACTAATTAATAGTCTTGGGCTACTTTGTTTTTAAACTTAAAAAGATCTTGTTAAGTTTTATTTTTCTACAAATAATATTACCAGGAAGCCCTACCTGTCTACAATATATTCTTATCTTTTTTTTTTTTTTTTTTTGGTTTTCAGGCCACACCTGTTTGATGCTCAGGGGTTACTCCTGGCTAAGCACTCAGAAATTGCCCCTGGCTTGGGGGGACCATATGGGACACCGGGGGATCGAACCATGGTCCTTCCTTGGCTAGGGCTTGCAAGGCAGACACCTTACCTCTAGCGCCACCTCGCCAGCTCCCTATTCTTATCTTTTTAAGATTTGTCTATATTGATTTTCAAGGAGGTTGAGTCAGTTGACATTCCCACCATCAGTGAATGAAGGTTTCTATTCCTCCACAATACCAACACTGTTTGGTTTAGTTTTCCTGTATTGTATCAGTCTCATGGATGAAAAGTGCTGTCTCATTGTTATTTTGATTTGTATTTTCCTAATGATATGTGATGAAGACATATTTTATTCAGTATCTTTATCAGAATGTATTTACTTATTTTAAATCCTTATTTTGCCTTTAACATATTTTTAAGGTTTTAAATATACTTTTAAATATTACCTTTTATAAATTTTTAACATCAAAGTAATTTTACTCTCATTCTCTATTACTATTTAGTTTTTTTATTGTGACCAAAAGGGAATAACAAATCTTTCACAGTAATATTTAAGTTTCTAGAGGTAATAAATTAGGGTCATTCCCACCACCAGGGTTGTCCTCCCTCCACCACCTTTTCCCTACATGTTTCCCATATGTCCTTCCTTTGCCCCCCGCCCCCCGCCCGAGTCCTAGTGCAACTGTTCCTCCTGTGTATAGCTTATTGTAGATAGGGTATCAATTTTGTTGTTGTTGACATTGGGTTTGGTGTTTGTCTGATTATTTTTTATTTCCACTCTATGTTTATATGGCTGTTTGGTCTTGGTACCATACATTTTTATTTTCCCCCTCAATTCATGAGGCAGAATTTAGGTTTTTTTTTGGGGGGGGGTTTGGGCCACACCCATTAGATGCTCCTGGCTACGTGCTCAGAAATTGCCCCTGGCTTGGGGGGACCATATGGGACACTGGGGGGATCAAACCGTGGTCCTTTCCTTGGCTAGCGCTTGTAAGGCGCTTACCTCTAGCGCCACCTTGCCGGCCCTTAGGTTTTTTTTTTTTTTATTATTATTATTATTAGTTTTACTTTGGGGCTACATCCAGCAGAGATCAGGGACTATTGGCTCTGCACTCAAAAGTCACTCTTGGTAATGTATGGGAGATTATATGAGATGTTGGGTATTGAACCAGACTGGGCTGCATGCAAGGTAAGTGCTATCTCCCTGACACCACTATTGAATTTTTTTTTTTTTTTTGGTTTTTGGTTTTTGGGTCACACCTGGCAGCACTCAGGAATTACTCCTGGCTCTAAGCTCAGAAATGTCACCTGGCAGGCTTGGGGGATCATATGGTTTGCTAGGATTCGAACCACCATCCTTCTGCATGCAAGGCAAACACCTTCTCTCCATTCTCTCTCTCTGGTCCTATTTAATTTTTTTATTTATTCTTTAAGCAGCAATTTTTTTTACTTTTGAAAATGTTTTGAATTATCAAAGCTTCTACTTAAAATTTATTCTCAGTAATATGCTTGTGATCAAAAGACATATGTATACAAGTAAATCTTCAGATATTTATGATTGGTATAGGAATGTTGGAAGAGAATTGAATTGCACCAAAACCCTGAGGCTGGTTGTAGCATCTAGTGACTGTTCAAAAATATGAGTCACCAAAATTTTATCAATAAAAGGTACACTTTGAAATTTCTTCTAATTACTTACACTGAAATTACTTTTCAGTGTCCATGACAAATGTAGTCATGACTAAAATAACTAGAAAATCCTTCTCACCTCCCAAACACTATTCTCCCCACCTTTCCTCAAATCAAGACTTGTGATGTAACTAAGAGAAAATACCTCTTTTAGGTCTTCAGGTCCTCATTATTCCTACTCAGCAGTATATGCATTATATTCAAATGGTCTGTTTCCTTCTCTCTCCTCTCTTACATTGACTTGTTCCTTCTCTATCCTATGTAAAAGTAAATGGTGGACACACAGATTTATTTTATTTTATTTTTATTTTTTGGGTCATGCTCAGGGGTTACTCCTGGCTCTGTACTCAGAAATCACTCCTGGCAGGCTTGGGGGTGCTGGGAATAGAACCCAGGACGGCCATGTGCAAGGCAAATGACTTACCCACTGTGCTATTGCTCCAGCCCCACAGATTATATTTTAATATAGAAGATTTGTCTATAGGAGATGCATTTGGCTTGACCAAGAATTCTGCTGACCATTCAGAGATCAGAAAGAAATCTTGTGGTTTTTATTAATGCAGTTAAATATTGTGTAAAGAATTTGCAAAGTAAAAAAGGTAAATATGAATGCTGAGTAGACTAAAAGGTAGAATCTGGCAGACACAGTAGTCTATTTATTCAAAAACAATCTGACTCTCTTTTTGCTCCCTAACAGAAAGTTGATTTTATTCATTTTATAGGCAGAAAGCCTATTATCTCAGGGAACCAATACTCAATACTTAAATTAAGAGGGAACTTGTGATTCAATTAGGTCATTGAGATTGAAGACAATTCTCTATAAGGATTCTGGGAATCCAGAACCACTTTCTTACCTAAAATTATGAAAATGTAAGAGAAGAAGATTTAGGCCTCCACTAATGCCTTTTTCTTTTTTAAATATATAAGTACGTACCTGGACCTGTTGCAGCTAACTTACAAAAAAAAGGGGTAGACCAGTACTACTGTGAGTGTTGATACCTGCAACAGTGTTGATAGCTATTTTGAAAGTGACGCTAAGGAGACATTACAGAGATATTGAATTTCCAATCATTATTTTTTATTTGTTTTTGGGCCACACCTGGTGGTGCTCAGGGGTTACTCCTAGCTATCTGCTCAGAAATAGCTCCTGGCAGGCATGGGGGACCAAATGGGACACCGGGATTCGAACCAACCACCTTAGGTCCTGGGTTGGCTGCTTGCTAGGTAAACACCGCTGTGCTATCTCTCCAGCCCCAAATTTCCAATAATTTTTTTTAAAAGTGAAACACATTTGGATTGGGCCCAAAACAATTATTTATGTAACCATCAAACAATCAATGTTTGGTGAACTGTTGATTATGGACATTTAGTCAGACTATAGAATCAGGTCCCTTTATTTCTTTATAGAAAATCAGTAATCAATTATAATTGATGGAGTTAGACTCAGTTATGATTGAACAAAATTTTAAGCTTTTAATGTAAAACATTTTCTTTAACCTCTTACTTAATTTTTCTCCTTCTTCTCACTCAAAATTTTCACTTTGTCTTTCCTGGAATGTGTTCTAGACTTTCTGGCCATTTGAATTTTAGGTTGTTGTTACTGGTCATCTGTGTGTGTACCTGTGTGCACATGTGTGTACAATATGCAATAATATACTTTTAAGATGTATATAAGGTCTTTATATTCTATATATTTTGTTTTCCTAAACTATTGATTCCTTATTTTATAATTTTATCTGTGAACAGTTAAATCACATCTAATGGGAGTGACATATTTTTGCTGTTTACAGAAATGGCTATGTGGGACCGGAGCAGTGGCACAAGTGGTAAGGCGTCTGCCTTGCCCGAGCTAGCCTAGGAGTGACTGCTGTTAGATCTCCTGGAGTCACAGATGGTCCCCCAAGCTAGGAGCAATTTCTGAGCACATAGCCAGGAGTAACCCCTGAGTGTCTTCAGGTATGGCCCAAAAAGCAAAAAAGAAAGAAAGAAAGAAAGAAAGAAAGAAAGAAAGAAAGAAAGAAAGAAAGAAAGAAAGAAAGAAAGAAAGAAAGAAAGAAAGAAAGAAAGAAAGAAAGAAAGAAAGAAAGAAAGAAAGAAAGAAAGAAAGAAAGAAAGAAAGAAAGAAAGAAAGAAAGAAAGAAAGAAAGAAAGAAAGAAAGAAAGAAAGAAAGAAAGAAAAGAAAGAAAGAAAGAAAAGAAAGAAAGAAAGAAAAAGAAAGGAAGAAAGAAAAAGGAAGGAAGAAAGAAAAAGAAAGGAAGGAAGGAAGAAAGAAAGAAAGAAAGAAAGAAAGAGAAAGAAAGAAAGGAAGGAAGGAAGGAAGAAAGAAAGAAAGAAAGAAAGAAAAGAAAGAAAGAAAGAAAAGAAAGAAAGAAAGAAAAGAAAGAAAGAAAGAAATGGCTATGTGAAAGGAAAAGCAAAGTATTAGTTATTTAAACTGCAATGTTCTACACATTTCCCTTAACACAGTGCTATTATTTGCAATTGTTATCCCCAAATCATATATTAAATATCTGTTAAATGTTGATCAAATTTCCAGCTAATGTTAGCATTGAAAATTTTAGTAAAATCCCATGAAAAAAATATGCTTATTTTAAAAAAAATGGGGGGATCCAATAACACAGGAGCAATAAGATTTGAAATGGTGGTGGGGACAACTCAATTATAAAGAAGGAAAAAGAAAGGACAATGATGAAATATGGTCATATGCAGAAGCAGTGGGTTGGAATCTTTCTAACAGACGTGTGGAGTCCAAAAGGAAGAGCAGAATAAGCCATATGAGTCTATAGAGATGATTATAGTGAAAGAGAAAGAACAGAAGGGAGCCGTAGAGGTCTTAGCGATCAGATGCTGAGGGTTTCCAGGTGGAGGACAATTTGGCAGCAATCTGAAGGGAGCACTTCAGACATTGCAGGCTAGTGACAAAGTTTGGGCTTTCCAGAAGTGAGATAAAATGAGAAGAGCCGAGAGACAGTGGGGAATCTTCTCTGCTTTTACTTGATTCTCCTGGGAGTGCCAGCCTTCTGTTTCTGCTCCTAGGGTTATTTTCATATATTTATACTCAGTGTACCATCTGTTATTTTCCTGTTTAGCTCATTAGGAAATCCCGCTACGTGCTGGAGTAACCAAAAATCTCTGTACCTTTATGTTCTCTGGGAACTGGGAATGACCGGATTGAATGACGGCCTGTTAGAGCTGCAGGCAGCTGTTCTTTAGGATCCAGCCTGACTGGTGACCTGGATCACACTGCATGATCATGATCACCTACATCTCTAGCTGCTGGGCACACAGCTGCTGACTTCTGCCTGGGCCGGTTAATGAGGGGCTATTTGAGAGTAGTTCATAAGCAATTATAGCAGGAAAAGAATGTGACCAATGCTATGCTGTGTAAAATAAGGAAATTTCAAGTTACAATTAGCATTCTTTGGTAGCTATAGGGCTTCAGTAGATAACTGAAGATTTCCATACCCTCACTCTGCCCACATTTTCAAACTGTAGGGCAAAAAAGACTGGGTCACTAACTCTGAATTCCAGTTTCTGAATAAAAAAAAATTTAAGTTCTCTTAACCACTTTTTAATTTTATTTCCTAAGCCAATTTAAAGGTCAGTCAACATTTAGATGATAAACCCATGTGGAAGCGAGTTAGGATGAAAAGGAATTGAAGGAGCAACTGTGAAAGTCTTCAAATGAGAACGTAATGAAACGTCATTGGGCTCTTTTGGATTAAGAGTTCTTTTCCTTTGTAGGGTTTAAGAAAGAGAGTTCACATACTTATAATTCAGGGCTTCTAATTAAATGAAATTTGCTTTTATTCAAAGGATGCAGAGCAGAATTGTAAATTTGATAAACCCAAAGCAGAACCCAAATATGTGTGGTGTGTAATATATTGGCTGCTCTGGCTTTTTCTTGGCTTCACTCTTATCAAGGGAACTCCACTTTCCAAAGCTTCTTTAAAGCTTCTGTGAAAAATGGCAAAGTAGCTTCAGATTTTCTCTGATTGAAGTAGAGGGTCCAAGCCTTCAGAGATTCAACTCAATTGTTTGTTGTATAGAAACATACTATCCTGGCCTACCAACTCAGAAAATGTTTGCAGATATCAGGAAGAAAAACATAAATTTAAAAATGTGTGTAATGTATAATACGTAAATATATACACACATGCAGTAAGTTGTCACTTATTGTCAAACATGTTATATATATGAGATATAATGAGGATTTATTATTGTTTATTTATTGGTTTGGGAACATCTGTCAATACTAAGGATATTTTAAATTTATCTCTAACAAAGGAGAAGCAGTTTTTAAATCCCCCATAGGGAGAAATGTTTATCTTTAAAAATTGAGAAAAAATCCCAGAGGGATAGTACAGTGTGTATGGCACTTGCTTATGGCTGACCCAGGCTATACCTCTACTCCATATTTGGTCTTCAAAGCACCTCCAGGAGTGATCCATGAGCACAGAGCCAAGAATAAATAAGTTCTAAGTACTTTTGGGTGAGTGCCAACCACTTCCATACTCCAAAAAAGAATAAGGAAAGTTTATGAGAACAATGCAGAGATATGGTAATGCCCACAAACTCTAAAAAATTATGATATTATGCTATAAATTATATTCATTCATTAAAAGTTTTGGCTTTGATTTGAGATTCTTTTTCCCAAAAAAAGGGACAAATAATCTCTGAATTCATTCCTATCCCTTATGAAATAAGATGCCAGTTGACTAATTGTGCCCTTTGTGCAGACTGTGGTGTCCATTTTAATATTGTGTTAATATGTAAATGTTTTATCTTTAAGCATTTTTTACTTTATTTAAAGAAAATGCACCACATAGTTGACATCGTTGATCATAATACATTTGTTTTCAGATAAGTGAAAGCAAAGTTATTGAAAAAAGTAGATAGAAAGAAAAAATAAAAATAAAGAGAAGAAAGCTTTGAAAAAGAAAAAAAGAAAAAGTGTAATAGCAAGCACATTTGTGAATAATATTGTGTCTCCAATTAAGTCATTAATAAAATGACAGAAGGTTTAATAAGCTCTTGTTTTTAGCTGTCCATTCTGTTAAATTAGAGTATTCCTTTAGGGATGACATGATCAAAACAATTAAGTTCTCCAGAAATTCAAAGCACAATTATTGATACTGTGACATTTAGGGGCATGGTTACAGTTGCCAGGCCTCCTAGAAAAAGGAAGATATAGGGGAGGGTGCCTGCACTTGCTGCAAAAAGCCCTGGTAATATCAACCCCAAAACCTAAAGTTTCACCAGATTTGTATCCCCCAAGGGAATTGTGGAGGGGTGAGGAGGCAGGGCCATCAAGAAAATGGTGATTCTGGGTAATGGATGCAGCAGGCCTGTCTTCGGCAGGGCAGGAGTTTGGCCCTCCCTCACCTCCTGAGATGACCTGCTTTCTACCGTGTGGGCCAGCATAGCCATGATCTTTCATGGTTTGATTCACATCTCATTTGAGAAAGGAGTGACTCTATAGAGTGGGCCAAGTACAAACATGATGACTGCATGTGTGGGCATGGTTACAGCTCTAATTTTTTTTTTAAAGTTACAAAAGTTTTATTCTACTTTTCTCTACCAGAGGAAGGAACCCCAGATCAAAACTTATAAAAATGTTTTTTAATATAATTTTTATTTTTATCATAGTGGTTTACATATTGTTGACAATAATATTTTAGTTAAATATTTACATAACATCAGGGGGGATTCCCATCACCAAATTGTCCTCCCTACACCTCCATTTTTGTCCTATCTCCCGTATCCTCTTCCCTCACCCCCAGGGCTGCTAGAATATGTAATTTTTAAGCATTTTAGAGAAAGTTTTGGATACTGAAGACTTGTTAAAGTCCCAGAAAATCAGCACATTTCTTTGACTTGAAAAGAAAAGAAAATTAGTTCTTATTTCTTTCCCTGCTGCTTAATTTCTTGGTTTTAGGTCAACAGAGCAATTAAAAAAAAAAAAGCAAACTAGGCAAAAAAAAAAACAACAAAAAACAAGATATCTATGTCTATACGTCTCACTGTCTACTGAATTAGACTATGTGTTCAACAGACAGATGGCATTGTGAATCCTAATACTTGTTAGGTTGCCTTCTATGTACTATTCTAAAGGGTAAAAAATTAACAAAATCATTTCTACACTTGCCTGCATCAGCAGGAGTGCAAAATAATTCTTCCCCTCAGTCTGCTCATCTTGTACTCTGTTAGTCTATTATGCTATATAAAGACTCTAAAAAAAAAGAGAAGCGAACTTTAAGTGTGGTGTGGTGTCTGTCACTTCCTAGACTGGGAAAGGGTTTTAAACAGTTTGCTTAAGGATGTAATTTTGCCCTTTGTCTTAATTAGCAGTGAGAAGATCGCAAGGCATAAGATGAAGTGACATAAAACAATCAATGAATGTTCACCTGCAGCCAGTAGTGTTTAAAATCAAGTTTTTCTCCTCTGAATCTGACATAGTCATGCTAGAAAAGAAACGATCAGATTTAAATAATAACGTGAATGTTGGCACCAGAAATATGGCATCAAACATACATAGAGGATCTTTCTGTGACCCAGGTAAGCATTCTTCACTCTGCATTTTATTATTTGTTTACAATAACAGTTTAGCAATGTGATTTCTCAGAATTTATTTTAAAGGAAGCAAGGATTGCTTCTGTTCTTCAAAAAAAAAAACATGAGACAATACAGATATATGTATAGTAGTCTTATTTTTATTTTAATGATTATTATGGATATTAAAATTGTGTCTGGAATCAGATTAGAGTCTGATGACATGGAAAAGGTTAGTGGAACCATGAAACCATGCCACTAGGAGGTACTGAAATAAATCGCAATTCAGTATTTAAATGGCATTGAAAGAACAAAAACTGAATAGCAGGATAGTGTTTGGCATTTATCTCTAAGTAGAATTGCCAGTTTTAGCAGCAACAACAACCACAACAAAAAGGCAAAAGAAAACAATCCTAAACAGTAAAGACACCCAGTTAAATTTGAATTTCAAACAATAGCTTAATATTTTAGTATATTTACTTTCCTATTCCTCTTATCCAAAATTGCATTGATAAAATGATTATTTACCTAAAAATAATATTTAATTAGGTATCCTGATTTGTTCTGACAATACTGTTTGTTTGCGTGGTCTATTTTTCTGATAGTTTTTAAAAATCACCACGATTTACAAAAAAATTGTGTAGAGTAGTTTTAGTGATACGCTGTTCCAACACCAATACTGCTATTAGTGTGATATTTCTTCCACTAATGTTCCTAAATTCTTCCTATATCCTAAACTGCCTCTTTGACAGGCATATTTTTAAGCTTGTAGTTTGGGTCTCCCGCTTGACAATGCTAAAAATCAACTCTGATCTTGATAAACTTCTCATACAAAAGAACTTACCATGCTATGGTTGGAGCTTTGATAGAAATGAGGCAAGATGTTCATTTGCACATAAACAGTTATAAGCTGTATAGCTCAAGCTCTCTTCCTATGATTAGAAAAATGCCATAGGCAACTGCAAGATATTTTGTTGTATAATGAAGTATTCTAATACGACTTGCAATTGTTTTTAGTTTCTAAATCTACTCTTATTAAGGTTGAGCTCTGAAAAACAACAGAACTGGGAGTGAATAAAAGCCAATTACCACATATAATCAAATCTATGAAAATTCTTTCTACCCTGAATTTATGTCACTGGGAAGTTTCTAGTCAGTAATCTCAAATACAGATCAAAAACAATACATACTACAAAAACAAACATTTTATATTATTAATATATTTATTTAAACACCTTGACTACAAATATGACTATAGTTGGGTTTCAGTCATGTAAAGAACACCCCCCCTTCACCACTGCAATATTCCCATCATTAATATCCCAAATCTTCCTCCACCTGTACTATCCGAACCCCTGCCTGTACTCTAGACAGGCTTTCTACTTCCTTCATTCATTCATATTGTTAGGATAGTTCTCAATGTAGTTATTTCTCTAACTGCACTCATCACTCTTTGTGATGAGCTTCATGCCATGAGCTGAACCTTCCAGCCCTCCTATCTTTTGTTTTTTAGAATTATTGCAAAAATATCTTTTATTTTTCTTAAAACCATAGATGAGTGAGACTATTCTGCATCTATCTCTCTCCCTCTGACTTATTTCACTCAGCATAATAGAGTCCATGTACATCCATGTATAGGAAAATTTCATGACTTCATCTCTCCCGACAGCTGCATAATATTCCATTGTGTATATGTACCACAGTTTCTTTAGCCATTCATTTATTGAAGGGCATCTTAAAAACCAAACATTTTTAACTGATTTGAAAGTTGTATTTAGTCACATTTTATTTCTTAACTTAAAACCTGGCTGATGTCATAAAGACTACATGTTGTTTAAATTATTATTATTATTATTATTATTATTATTATTATTATTATTATTATTAATTATTTAATACCACACACTCATGCACTAGCTAAGATTTTAATCCAAAATTGATTTTCTATTGTGGACTCCCAACCACCAGATGGTTGCACATCAGACAGAGAAGAGGAACTTCCATAGGTTGTATTTAGAATCTCTGGATTCTATCCTTGTTCTGCTATTTGACTTGATTCACAACAGAATTTAAATATTTGAAATAGATACTTCCCAAGTATTTTGCAACTGTTGATTTTCATAGCTTTAAAATGTAGAAATATAGGCTTCACCTTCTATTTATGATAAATAAAAGCAGAAACCAAACATCAATGCATTTAGTTTGGGAGCTAAATAAATAACAAACCAGATGGAGTGTGCTGTGACTTTGGAGTTCACATGCAATTTAATGCTGATGGGAGTTTCACATCTCCAGAAGTGATTTATGGTGAGGAGGAATGAGGAACCTTGTAGATATATCCTGAAAATCAACAAATTATTTTTTTTTTTTTAATTTTTTTTTTATTTAAACACCTTGATTACATACATGATTGTGTTTGGGTTTCAGTCATAAAAGGAACACCACCCATCACCAGTGCAACATTCCCATCACCCAAGTCCCAAATCACCCTCCTCCCTACCCAACCCCTGCCTGTACCCTAAACAGGCTCTACATTTCCCTCATACATTCTCAATATTAGGACAGTTCAAAATGTAGTTATTTCTCTAACTAAACTCATCACTCTTTGTGGTGAGCTTCCTGAGGTGAGCTGGAACTTCCAGCTCTTTTCTCTTTTGTGTCTGAAAATTATTATTACAAGGGTGTCTTTCATTTTTCTTAAAACCCATAGATGAGTGAGACCATTCTGCGTTTTTCTCTCTCTCTCTGACTTATTTCACTCAGCATAATAGATTCCATGTACATCCATGTATAGGAAAATTTCATGACTTCATCTCTCCTGACAGCTGCATAATATTCCATTGTGTATATGTACCACAGTTTCTTTAGCCATTCATCTGTTGAAGGGCATCTTGGTTTTTTCCAGAGTCTTGCTATGGTAAATAGAGCTGCAATGAATATAGGTGTAAGGAAGGGGTTTTTGTATTGTATTTTTGTGTTCCTAGGGTATATTCCTAGGAGTGGTATAGCTGGATCGTATGGGAGCTCGATTTCCAGTTTTTGGAGGAATCTCCATATCGCTTTCCATAAAGGTTGAACTAGACAGCATTCCCACCAGCAGTGGATAAGAGTTCCTTTCTCTCCACATCCCCGCCAACACTGTTTATTCTCATTCTTTGTGATGTGTGCCATTCTCTGGGGTGTGAGGTGGTATCTCATCGTTGTTTTGATTTGCATCTCCCTGATGGTTAGTGATGTGGAACATTTTTTCATGTGTCTTTTGGCCATGCGTATTTCTTCTTTGTCAAAGTGTCTGTTCATTTCTTCTCCCCATTTTTTGATGGGGTTAGATGTTTTTTTCTTGTAAAGTTCTGTCAGTGCCTTGTATATTTTGGAGATTAGCCCCTTATCTGATGGGTATTGGGTGAATAGTTTCTCCCACTCAGTGGGTGGCTCTTGTATCCTGGGCACTATTTCCTTTGAGGTGCAGAAGCTTCTCAGCTTAATATATTCCCATCTGTTAATCTCTGCTTTCACTTGCTTGGAGAGTGCAGTTTCCTCCTTGAAGATGCCTGTAATGTCCTGTAGTGTTTTGCCTATGTGCTGTTCTATATATCTTATGGTTTTGGGGCTGATATCGAGGTCTTTAATCCATTTGGATTTTACCTTTGTACATGATGTTAGCTGGGGGTCTAAGTTTAATTTTTTGCAAGTGGCTATCCAATTGTGCCAACACCACTTGTTGAAGAGGCTTTCCCTGCTCCATTTAGGATTTCCTGCTCCTTTATCAAAAATTAGATGGTTGTATCTCTGGGGAACATTTTCTGAGTATTCAAGCCTATTCCACTGATCTGAGGACCTATCCTTATTCCAATACCATGCTGTTTTGATAACTGTTGCTTTGTAGTACAGTTTAAAGTTGGGAAAAGTAATTCCTCCCATATTCTTTTTCCCAATGATTGCTTTAGCTATTCGAGGGTGTTTATTGTTCCAAATGAATTTCAAAAGTGTCTGATCCACTTCTTTGAAGAATGTCATGGGTATCTTTAGAGGGATGGCATTAAATCTGTATAATGCCTTGGGGAGTATTGACATTTTGATGATGTTAATCCTGCCAATCCATGAGCAGGGTATGTGTTTCCATTTCCGTGTGTCCTCTCTTATTTCTTGGAGCAGAGTTTTATAGTTTTCTTTGTATAGGTCCTTCACATATTTAGTCAAGTTGATTCCAAGATATTTGAGTTTGTGTGGTACTATTGTGAATGGGGTTGTTTTCTTAATGTCCATTTCTTCTTTATTACTGTTGGTGTATAGAAAGGCCATTGATTTTTGTGTGTTAATTTTGTAGCCTGCCACCTTGCTATATGAGTCTATTGTTTCTAGAAGCTTTTTGATAGAGTCTTTAGGGTTTTCTAAGTAGAGTATCATGTCATCTGCAAACAGTGAGAGCTTGACTTCTTCCTTTCCTATCTGGATTCCCTTGATATCCTTTTCTTGCCTAATCGCTATAGCAAGTACTTCCAGTGCTATGTTGAATAGGAGTGGTGAGAGAGGACAGCCTTGTCTTGTGCCAGAATTTAGAGGGAAGGCTTTCAGTTTTTCTCCATTGAGGATAATATTTGCCACTGGCTTGTGGTAGATGGCCTTCACTATATTGAGAAAGGTTCCCTCCATTCCCATCTTGCTGAGAGTTTTGATCAAGAATGGGTGTTGGACCTTATCAAATGCTTTCTCTGCATCTATTGATATGATCATGTGGTTTTTATTTTTCTTGTTATTGATGTTGTGTATTATGTTGATAGATTTACGGATGTTAAACCAGCCTTGCATTCCTGGGATGAAACCTACTTGATCGTAGTGGATGATCTTCTTAATGAGGCATTGAATCCTATTTGCCAGGATTTTGTTGAGGATCTTTGCATCTGCATTCATCAGTGATATTGGTCTGTAATTTTCTTTTTTGGTAGCGTCTCTGTCTGGTTTAGGTATCAAGGTGATGTTGGCTTCATAAAAGCTATTTGGAAGTGTTTCTGTTTGTTCAATTTCATGAAAGAGTCTTGCCAAGATTGGCAGTAGTTCCTCTTGGAAAGTTTGATAGAATTCATTAGTGAATCCATCTGGACCTGGGCTTTTGTTTTTCGGCAGACATTTGATTACTGTTTTAATTTCATCAATGGTGATGGGGGTGTTTAGATATGCTACATCCTCTTCCTTCAACCGTGGAAGATTATAAGAGTCCAAGAATTTATCCATTTCTTCCAGGTTCTCATTTTTAGTGGCGTAGAGTTTTTCAAAGTAGTTTCTGATTACCCTTTGAATCTCTGTCATATCAGTAGTGATCTCTCCTTTTTCATTCCTGATACGAGTTATCAAGTTTCTCTCTCTCTCTTTCTTTGTTAGGTTTGCCAGTGGTCTATCAATCTTGTTTATTTTTTCAAAGAACCAACTTCTGCTTTCGTTGATCTTTCGGATTGTTTTTTGAGTTTCCACTTCGTTGATTTCTGCTCTCAGCTTTGTTATTTCCTTCTGTCTTCCTGTTCTTGGGTCCTTTTGTTGAGCATTTTCTAGTTCTATTAGCTGTGTCATTAAGCTACTCAGGTAAGCTCCTTCTTCCTTCCTGATGTGTGCTTGCAAAGCTATAAATTTTCCTCTCAGTACTGCTTTTGCTGTGTCCCATAAGTTCTGAGAGTTTGTGTCTTTATTGTCATTTGTTTCCAGGAACCTTTTTATTTCCTCCTTGATTTCATCTCGGACCCACTGGTTATTGAGCATGAGGCTGTTTAACTTCCAGGTGTTAAAGTGTTTCTTCTGAGTCCCTTTGGAGTTCACAAATAATTTCAGAGCCTTGTGGTCAGCGAAGGTAGTCTGCAAAATTTCTATCCTCTTGATCTTATGGAGGTATGTTTTATGTGCCAGCATGTAGTCTATCCTGGAGAATGTCCCATGTACATTGGAGAAGAATGTGTATCCAGGTTTCTGGGGATGGAGTGTCCTATATATATCCACTAGGCCTCTTTCTTCCATTTCTCTCCTCAGGTCTAGTATATTCTTGTTGGGTTTCAGTCTGGTTGACCTGTCCAGTGTTGACAAAGCCGTGTTTAGGTCCCCCACAATTATTGTGTTGTTGTTGATATTATTTTTCAGATTTGTCAGCAGTTGTATTAAATATTTTGCTGGCCCCTCATTCGGTGCATATATGTTTAGGAGAGTGAATTCTTCCTGCTCTACGTACCCCTTGATTAATATAAAATGTCCATCTTTGTCCCTTACAACCTTCCTGAGTATAAAGTTTGCATTATCTGATATTAGTATGGCCACTCCAGCTTTTTTATGGGTGTTGTTTGCTTGGATAACTTTTCTCCAGCCTTTTATTTTGAGTCTATGTTTGTTCTGACTATTCAGGTGCGTTTCTTGTAGGCAGCAGAAGGTTGGATTGAGTTTTTTGATCCATTTAGCCACTCTGTGTCTCTTAACTGGTGCATTTAGTCCATTGACGTTGAGAGAAAGAATTGTCCTGGGATTTAACGCCATCTTTATTTCAAAATTTGGTGTGTCTTTTGGGTAGTCTTGTCTTAGATTAGGTCTTTCTGTTTTTCTCTTAAGACTGGTTTTGTGTCTGTGAAGTTTCTGAGCTGTTTTTTGTCTGTGAAACCATGTATTCTTCCATCAAACCGGAAAGTGAGTTTTGCTGGGTATAGTATTCTGGGTGAAGCATTCATTTCATTCAGTCTTGTCACAATATCCCACCACTGCTTTCTGGCATTGAGCGTTTCTGGTGACAGGTCTGCTGTAAATCTCAGGGAAGCTTGCTTGAACATGATTTCCCCTTTTGATCTTGCTGTTTTCAGAATTCTGTCTCTATCTGTGGGATTTGTCATTGTGACTAGGATGTGTCTTGGGGTGGTTTTTCTGGGGTCTCTTTTGGTTGGTACTCTTCGGGCATGCAGGATTTGATCACATATATTCTTTAGCTCTGGAAGTTTCTCTTTAATGATGTTCTTGACCATTGATTCTTCCTGGAAATTTTCTTCCTGGGTCTCTGGGACTCCAATGATTCTTAAGTTGTTTCTGTTGATCTTATCATAGACTTCTATTTTCGTCTGTTCCCATTCTTTGACTAATTTTTCCATTGTCTGCTCATTTGCTTTAAGTTTTTTGTCCAATCTCTCCTGCTGTATGGAATTGTTATGTATCTCATCTTCCACAGCACCAAGTCTATTCTCAGCTTCTGATACCCTGTCCCAGAGCTTATCCATTTTGTCATTCACTTCGTTTACTGAGTTTTTCAGGCCTGTTAGTTGACATGTTATTTCAGTTTGGAGTTTTGTCATTTCTGCCTTCATATTTTCTTGGTTCTTATTAGTGTTCTGTTCAACTCGATCCATGGTTTCTTGGAGTCTGTTGAGCACCTTCCATATTGCTAGTCTAAAGTCCTTATCTGAGAGGTTGATTAGTTGTTCAGTCATTATCTGGTCCTCAGAATTGTCATCTTCATTCTCTATGTCTGATGCTGGCCTGCGCTGTTTCCCCATTGTCACATTTGTATTGTGGGTTTTTCTACGTGTTGTAGTGGTATTCATTGTCTATATGATGTAGGCAGCACACTCCTCTGGCTCCTCCCTTTCTGGATGGGCTGACTTGCCTCTAAGGGAGGGGAGTCCTCCGTGGATGAAGCCTCACACTGGGTCAAATCTTAGGCCCGAGCATGTAACAGAGAAGACAGTCCAGAGAGAAATGTTTGCTTCTGTGATATAGCGCCGTTCTTAGTGTGATCTTTCCTTCTTGTTGCAATGGAGTTCTTTCCTTAGAAAGAGTGCACGGCCGCGTAGCGAAGCGGAGCGGCCGTGCTCCTCTGAGCCTCTTTTTGCCCCACTCGCAAGAGTTTCACGCAAGAGGACAGTAGACAGACATAGACAGGTCACACTCACAGTCTTTCACAGCTGAGCCCCACTGGGCCGGTGTACTTTCGCGGATTTTCCCCGCCTGGTGTCACACACAGGGAGCCAGCTTTTGCAATGGATAGCCGGTTTTTATGCTCTGAAGTCCCTCCCTGAAAATGGCGTCTGGGCGAGCGAGGTTTCTGGAGGCTCTTTTTGCCCCACTCGCAAGAGTTTCATGCAAGAGGACAGTAGACAGACATAGACAGGTCACACTCACAGTCTTTCACAGCTGAGCCCCACTGGGCCGGTGTACTTTCGCGGATTTTCCCCGCCTGGTGTCACACACAGGGAGCCAGCTTTTGCCAACAAATTATTTTTATAAACTAAGAGGCATGGTTTTACATGTAATTTCTAATTATTAGATGACAGGAACTCATGCAATTTATCTTTAAAAAAAGGATAAAATTTTCATGTGGAGTGGTCATTCAGCTTCTAGTTTGTTTCTGACTAAAAGCATTATACTAATATTATTTTTCAAGGTTTCAAACAGTGGGTTTTTAAAAATTAATGTATTATATATTTCTTTCTGATTTTTTAAAGTAATCTGTAAATTTTTTTGGCCACACCCATTTGATGCTCAGGGGTTACTCCTGGCTAAGCGCTCAGAAATCACCCCTAGCTTGGGGGACAATATGGGATGCCAGGGGATTGAACTGCGGTCTTTCCTTGGCTAGAGCTTGCAAGGCAGGCACCTTACCTCTAGCGCCACCTCTCCGACCCCAAGTAATGTGTAAATTTTAAACAAACCTACTAGAGCTTGCATTATGTTTTACTATAGTTTGCTTCCAATTACTCATTTTGCAGTCAAAATTATAATTAATAGGTACTGAAAATTAAAGAGTCTGGAAACAGTTAAAAGTGTATATGTATATTTTCATTTCATCTTAAAAATTTTAATTGGTAAATGTTATTATTCCACTGTATAGTGTTTCACTTAATATTTACCTTAAAAAAAGACCACCTGAGGTGCTAGAGACATATTTCAATAGGTTGGAGCACATGCTTTGCCTACAGAGATCTAGATTTAAAACATGACACCACAGGTACCCCTGACCACTGTCAAGACTGACCATGATCACATACATGATCACATGGTTAGGAGTAACTTTCAAACATCACTAAGCATTACCCCCCAGAAAAACGCAAATAAACAAATAAAACTAAAATGAAAAACTGTTTCCCTCCAATATTTAATTATGTATTTCTGATGATTCTGTGAATTGGAAAATAGATGGTTCTTCTGCTGGCACCACCAGGGGTTATAAATGTGACTACTGTCAGCTAAAAAGGCAACTGAAACTGGCTGATGCAGGATGACCTTACTCACATATCTAGCAGTTAGCTAAAAACTGGGATGCCACCATTTTTGTATGGGAACTCACATCCTCAGGAGGCTAGATGGGACACCTATAGAGTATGGTTACCTGATTCTAAGTAAATGAAGTGAAATCTTAAAAGTGTCTTAGTACCTATGCCTGAATGCACATACCAAGCAATTCATACAAATATCTCAGATTTCATGTTAAGGGGAGACATGTTTTAACTGAGGTTGTTTTGTAACAAACTACTATACATAGATATAGAACACAAGACATAGACTGATCAAATAACTTGTCTCAAGTCATACTCCTTTTTGGATATGACCTAGGGGCCAAACTGTCTCAGGAACATTGAGTGAAAATAAAAAATAGTCAGACCTAAATACCCAAACCAAAGTCAACAACAATGGAATCAAGAGGCCCAAATTACAACAAGCTATACAAAAGGGACCTGTTACACTAGCAGGCTAGAGGACTAAGGGTGAAAATATGGGATGCATGCTGGGAACTAAGACAGAGGGATGTCAACACTGGTGGTGGGAATTACCCTAAATCACTGTCATTATGTACCTTAAATAAAACTGTGAAAGATCTGTAATTCAAAAAAAAAATCATACTATTTTTAAGTAGTAGGAACATATTGTGAATTTCTCATCATTACTTCAATGAATAAGCTGTCATTCAAATGATAAAAATTAGCATGTACTTTATTTAAAAATTACCTTATAGCTATTAAAATGTTAATTTATATAAAAAGTTGCTTGTGGATAGTTTTGAGCAGCTGTAATTCATACATAATGTTCTGTGCTTTGCCTTATATGCTAAAAATTACAGATAGAAGAATATGAATTCAAGGCCGATGACCCAAGTTTGATCCCAGGCACTGAGTGCTATCCCAAGCACTGCAGGAGTGTCATGCAAGCACAAATAGGGGTAGTCCAACAGCCCCAACACACAAACATGTGTATTTACATTTAGATCTTTATTTTTTTATCTTTATAGGTAGAAAAAGTGAATTAAATGTTGCAGAATTATTTGCATCTATTCTTTTCATCCAGAACAAATTTAGAAAGATAAACTAATAGTAGTTAACATATTTTCTACTCACAAAGAAAAACTAATTCATAACTGTAGATAATTTTGACAAATACATCATAAAAAATTCTTAACTTTTCTTCAATAGGGTTAGATATACAGTTTTAGACTTGAACATATTATAGCAAATGATTCCTCCAAGCAAATCAAGATTTCATATTCTAGAAAATTAAGTTTCTGGCCAGCATGTCAGATTAGACAGATGAAATATCATTGCTGAACATTCTAGGAAAAGTACTTGTATACTTAATGCAAACCAAAGGGACTGTTCATTGCTAACAGTTTGAATTTTACTAGCTGATGAGTGTTCTATTTTGAGATACAAATCAACTTGCACATTTAATTTGTAATACTTTATTAAGTTCTCAAAAGTTGACCTAACTTTTTTTTATCAGTTTTGTTAAAAAAAATCTAGTTTCAATTTGATTGGTTGTCAATTATTTTTAAATTGCTTGCTTTCTCCAAAATAGCACAACATATTTTTGTGTGATTCTATTTAGATTTGTGTATGAATAAGCCAAAGAGGGTGCTATACCAAAATAAACGTAATAGGAATGAGAAAAAGTATAGAATTTCTGGGGCTATATGGAATTTTAAAGATTTATGAGATATTAGAATTTTCAGTTTGAATCAAAGGCAATTATTTATTCACTTTTTCAGGTTTGGAAATTTTTACTCCTAGGATGAGATGGTGGAAATCTCAGGGTTTATGTGCTCTTATTCCAACACATTGGCAGATTTATACTTAAATAAGTCTGTGTGTGTGTGTGTGTGTGTGTGTGTGTGTGTGTGTGTGTGTGTGTGTGTGTGTGTGTGTGTGCTCTTTTGGAGGCTACTACTAAAAACACTGAGTGGATATTCCAACTCTCTGCTCAGGAATAACCATTCAAGGTATTTGAGGACCAGTCTGTGGTACTAGAATTTGAACTGAAGTCTGCTGCATGCACATGCAATTTAAGTTCCTTTCTATCCGATATTGATGTTCCCTCACTTTAAAATTTTCTTTTTTTTTTTTTTTTCAATATTCAAACCTAGTAGCTCATCCATTTAAGTAAACCTCTACCTCTAAACTACATGCCTGGCTCCAGTTGCTAGCATTTATAATGGGTGAATGGGTATATTACTTAAGCTAGTCTTAGGACTAAAACCAAATCTAGTTTCATGTAACTTTAAATGAGCCACACACGACTGTGAGAAAATTAAAACCTTATCATGGCATTGCTCAATCTTGCTTTTGGGTGAAGTCTGTATTGAACAGAATATGATTCAGTAGGATGGGAATAAGGGAAGTTGTATTGGGGTTCCTGAAATTAGAAGGGCGAGCCAAGGTGCACACTCAAAACAGAATAGGGTGATTGGTTCATCTTCCTCTCCACTGCTTTCTAAGTTGAATCCTTCAGGTGGAAAAAGCTCAGAGGCTTAAAAATGATATAAAGAAAGGGAATCTCATATATTTCCAGCCTTTAATATCACTTATGACTTATAACTAAGGGAAATATGCTTTCTTGTAATAGTCATAAAAAAAAAAACCCTCAATTAGGGGACTGGAGAGGTGGTGCAAGTGATAAGGCATCTGTCTTGTCCTTGCTAGCCTAGGACAGACCTCAGTTCAATCCCCCAGCATCCCACATGGTCCCCTAAGCCAGGAGTGATTTCTGAGTGCATAGCCAGGAGTAACCCCTGAGCGTCACTGGGTGTGGTCCAAAAACCAACCAACCAACCAACCAACCAACCAACCAACCAACCAAACAGACAAAACCTCCCCAAAACTCAGTTAACTTTTTTTCCCATGAAAACATAAATTTATACACACACATTTTTTACCATACTGTCACAGAATTTAAGCTTACCATGTTCTTACACAACGTCCACTACCAGAGTCTCAGCCACTCTTTAATCAAAGTCTCAAGGTTCTCTCCTCCCTTCCACCCTCTCACCTTGGCAGACTCAGTCCTCTAGGCCAACTCTCCAGTTCTATTACCATTGGCCAATTGTTTTCCCTTAGTTATGTTTATTTATATTCACATATGAGAAAGATGTTCAGTATTTATTCCTCTTCTTCGAACTGATTTAACTAGGCAAGATAGATATACTCTTATTCCATACATATAGCAACAAATCGCACATTTTCATGATTTGATCTTAATATATTGTTATAGAAAACATACTCAAATGTATAAACACTTGTACTGAATTTAACAGACATTATCACAAATTTTGAAGAAAGCTGATATGATGTCTAAATATTTAACGTATCACAATAATGCTAGACATCTTTAACTGGATATTAATTATTCCTAACTATTCAGCGAATCCTAAGCAGTTATGCTTTGAACATTATACTTGATGTTGAAGATACAATCTTTGCTAGTTTTGTTTTGGGATCACACCAGGCTCTTCTTAGGGATCACTAAACCTGAGTTGGTGGTGTTCTAGACTAATGCATCAATGACTGTATTGTCTTTCCAAACTCTAGTGGCAAATTCTAAGCAAAATTGGACCACATTCTGTTCTTTTCTTTCTGATTTCTTTGTTAATGAAGCTTATCTATGAGAGGCTGGATGCAACTTTCTCAAGAAGAAATCATGTCTATGCAGCTTTGTTATAGAAGTGGTCATGGTTGGTCCCTGTGTTAATTCATGGCTTCCAAGTTTTTCAATATTTTCAGAATAAAAATACTGAAAAAATAAACATGCCCAAACTGAGAGTTTGAGAATAGAAGAGTTTATTGGAAAGTAAAGAATTTTCCTATGTGGGGTTGTAGGGTGGAACTTTGGATAGAATTAAATTTATCATGGCTCATTTTGTGTTTTTTTGTTTGTTTTTGGCTAAAATTAAAAATTATTGATATCAACTTGAATAATTCTCAAAATAAAATCATAAAATTCTGGCCAGAGCAATAGTGAAGTGTTAGGGTGTTTGCCTTGCATGTGGCTGACCTAGGACTAACCTTGATTTGATCCCTGGAGTCCCATATGATCCCCCAAGTCAGGAGTGATTTCTGAGCACATAGCCAAGAGTAACCCCTGAGCATCACTGGGTGTGGCCTTAAATCAACAAAGAAAAAAATCCAAAAATAACCCAACCAAACAAAAAATATCATAAAATCCATATGCTATAAGGAAGATAATTCAAATCAAAATAGTAAATGCTGGAGTATTGCATTTAACTTTATTTTTAGAAAGACTGCTTAGAAAGAAAATAATACTTTTCATAATTTAGAAACCAATGAATTTCTTGTACATTATGCTCAGAATTACTTAAAACATGTTCTTGTTTAAGTATGTGAAGAAAATGAAGTAGAAATCACTATACTGAGAACAGACGCAATATCCCTGCGAACAGGCAGGCATTGCATTTACACTTTCTTCCAGTGCTGTGCAATTATTTTCATCAGTTCAGAAATTTGCCTCCATATGCCCCTGAACCTGACTTCACTTTATTTGACTCACCTTGAATTACTCTAGCATCTTATTTAGATGCTGTGTCTATATTAATTCCAATTGCTACTTTGCTTATGCTTTAATGGCCAAAGTTGCATATTGATGTATATGTGGCCTTAATTTTTTCCTTTACCCTGTCTATTAAAGATTCAGATTAAGGTTTCCCTGCTACACAGGGCACATTCTTAGTAGTCTGCTTTTACTTTTATTCTATTATATTGATATTGTATAGGTGTGGGTGAAGCTTAGAGGGCAGTTGTTTAGTACCTAAAAAGCAGTCTGTGTTGATCCCATGACAATATACTCCAAGGACGGAGAAACTCATAACTCCTAGGCCAAGTGAATTCCTTCTCAAATGACCCCAATATTTACTGTGCCAGGGCAGGAGGGGAAAAAAAAAAGGCACAAAACATTTTTTACTTTTTATATATTATTTTTTACCTTCATTTATTATTATTATTATTATTATTATTATTATTATTATTTTTACTTACCTAACTATTTTTGGCCGATTTCTCTGTTTGGGTGTGGTTATTGAAGCTGTTGTCCCCAGATATACCTATTTTTTTCTCTTCTTTTCTTTCTTTATGGGCTATGTCATGTTTCTTATCTCAAGACCATGGCGATTTTTTTGTTTTGTTTTGTTTTGTTTGTTCTGGTTTTTTTTTTCTTTTTGTACTGATGGAATGTTTCATTTTCTTTTTCCTCCTTCACCCCTCAAATCAATAATAAGAGCCTCTAGAAGGACTCTGCCCACTTTTGGAGTATTAGACTTTTATCCCAGTTTACTACTTTTCTCTTCTTCAAACCAAACCACGCAAATTTAACTAGCTAGGCCTGCCTCCCAGTTAGAGGGGGAAATTAGGGAGACACCTAGACCAACCAGATGCAAGACTACTATGTAGTAGGATAGGTACATAGGGGACCACATATTCTAGCAGCCCTGGGGGTGAGGGAAGAGGATACGGGAGATAGGACAAAAACGGAGGTGTAGGGAGGACAATTTGGTGATGGGAATCCCCCCAGATGTTATGTAAATATTTAACTGAAATATTATTGTCAACAACATGTAAACCACTATGATCAAAATAAATATTATATTTTAAAAAAAAGCAGTCTGTGTAACTTCTTTGATTCACAATGATGCTTCCTACAAGAATAGGATATGCAAAAACATGGAAAATAATCTAAATATACTTATAAATAATTTTGCCAAAATTTTCATGTAGATAAATATCATTTCATCAAAAGGAGACAAATGCATAGTTTGATGACACTAGAAAATTTTTATGAGTGATACTTACCAAAATTCTTCATCTAGCTACTAAGAAGTAGCAGGTTGAACCCTGCTTAGCTTCTGAGATCAGAGAAGATTGGGTTTGTTCATGGTGGTATGACCAGATAATCAGAATTTTTATTATGATAAAATGTTTGTGCTTTTTATCATTTAATCTTCATAAATATTTTGCTATATAAACTGCACATCTTACTCTCATTTTATTGACAAATCTAGATTAATACTCCTATCTGTGCATAGGAATTTTGACAAGCCACACCAGACATTCATTGTGATTTCTTGTTGCTTGTAGTGAGTAAAGCTATTTTGTGGGAGCTGAGAGTTTTCAAGATGTGCGCTTCTTTACAATGTTTGAATTATTTACACACATTTAAGCGATACTAATAATAGAGGAGAACTTTTTGCTGATCTTTTGGTTTGTCTGGAAGGTGAATCCTTTTAGGAAGAGTGATCTATCAAACTGTATTGATATATTCAGTCAATCTAGTGCTGGAACATGTAGTTTCATTGGAGACAAGAGTAAGATAGAAATGTAATTTTCACAGTATAAATTCTTAGAAAAGCAGACCATTTTATTTGTGGATAGCATCTTACTAAGGAATAATGTACCAGCCTTTTATTTAATTTCTAAGAAAATAACGTACCTTCCATGTTATATAGGGACCTGGTCTTGCAGGCTCAATAGTTCAATCTCAGGCAGTAATGCAGTCCACAAGAGCCATGATTGGGAATAATTGGAGATTATTAGGGTACTACCTGGCACTACTGATGGGGCCATGAAGTGTAGGACAAAGGAACCCGGGGCTGCTCATGTGCTAAGCCTCTTACTAAGCTCTCTCTGACTTCATGCACTATTTACTAATCTTTTTTTATTTTTATTTTTATTTTTTTTGGTTTTTGGGCCACACCTGGCAGTACTCAGGGGTCACTCTTGGCTGTCTCCTCAGAAATAGTTCCTGGCAGGCACGGGGGATCATATGGAACACCGGGATTCGAACCAACCACCTTTGGTCCTGGATCGTCTGCTTGCAAGGCAAACACCGCTGTGCTATCTCTCCGGGCCCTAATCTTTTCTT
>NC_064851.1:135687399-135712399 GCF_024139225.1 Suncus etruscus
TTATTTAGGCCTACAATAAACTTGACCTTTAATAAATTTAAGGTGACTGAAACACTCCTGCTTGAGCTGACCTTGTAATAAATCCAAAAGACATTCTAAAAATGTGAGTCATGACAGTATCATTTGAATAATACACAAGAGAAAAAGATGTAAGATGTTTTAAACTGTAGGCTTTGAAATCTGGCAAACTAAGTTTCCATCTTGTCATTGCTATGATATGAGCCTTATGTTTGAACATTATAGTCAAAGTGCACACACATACCTTGTTGTGATGGTGGAGGAAGTCGAGTTGCATACTTTGTTTAGTGCTGGGGATTATACTTGCTGGGTACAGGGGTTGAACTTGGACATGTGAGCCTTATACATACAAGGAGAAATAACTAGTCCATTGAGATGCTGTTGTTGAACACTGTACCTTAATGCATGTTAAGCAAGCCATTCCACTTTTATGCCTCTTTAGGGGCTTGCTAATACATGTGGCAAATGAGAAAACATATCACATATCAAACATATCACAATTTTTAATTTTTTTATTTAAACAACTTTGTTACATACATGATTGTGTTTGGGTTTCAGTCATGTAAAGAACACCACCCATCACCAGTGCAACATTCCCATCACCAATGTCCCCAATATCTCCTTCCTCGCACCCAACCCCTGCCTGTACTCTAGACAGGCTTTTCTGTTTCCCTCGTACGTTCCCATTATTAGAATAGTTCAAAACGTAGTTACTTCTCTACTAACTCATCCCTGTTTGTGGTGAGTTTCATGAGGTGAGCTGTAACTTCCAGCTCTTTTCTCTTTTGTGTCTGAAAGTTATTGCAAGAATGTCTTTCATTTTTCTTAAAACCTATAGATGAGTGAGGCCCATTCTGTGTCTTTCTCTCTCTCTCTGACTTATTCTACTTCAGCATAATAGATTCCATGTACATCCATGTATAGGAAAATTTCATGACTTCATCTCTCCTGACAGCTGCATTGTTGGAAGGGATGTGGAGAGAAAGGAACTCTTATCCACTGCTGGTGGGAATGCTGTCTAGCTCAACTTTTATGGAAAGCAATATGGAGATTCCTCCAAAAACTGGAAATCGAGCTCCCATATGACCCAGCTATACCACTCCTATGAATATACCCTAGGAACACAAAAAATACAATACAAAAATCCCTTCCTTACAACTATATTCATTGCAGCACCATTTACCATAGCAAGACTCTGGAAACAGTCAAGATACCCTTCAACAGATGAATGGCTAAAGAAATTGTGGTACATATACACAAACATATCACATTTAAAACAGTGATAAGCATATAAATGTTCAGTAAATTTTATTTAACATGTTGACAATAAAGAAAAGATAACAAGATTATAGTATTTTTGATTAATACCCATAAATTTGTATTTTCTGTTTGCCTTTTATTAAGATGTAATAGATGTTAGTTTAATGGGGCCAAAATGGTGGTTGCAAAGTAATAGGGCATTTGGCCTTGCATGCGCTAACCTAAGAAGGACCACGGTTTCGTTCCCCCAGGGCATCCCAATATGGTCCCCCCAAGGCCAGGGAGAGATTTCTGAGCGCAATAGCCAGGAGATACCCCTAAGCATCACTAGGTGTGGCCCAAAAGAAAAAAAATAGATGTTAGGTTACTGTTAGATGTTTTTAGATTATTCAAATTTAGAAATTTTTTATTATCTTAAAAATTGTATCTAGTAAAAGTTACCGTCATATCTGTAACAGGTTTCCATTTGACATTCTCTTCTTACTCTCTTCTATTTTTCAGTTAATAAGTTTTTTTTCTTTTGCATCCATAAGCTTTTCTCTGTCAAAGTATTTATATTTTCTTAAGCACTTTACGTTCTGCATTAAGTTAGCAAGTATGATTGATTATATTGTTTATTGACTAGTTTATCTTTATAGCATGCTGGGTTTTGTTTCAAGTAATTTTTGGTGTAATTTATTGACATAAAGCAATACTCCAATCATGCTTCACTTTTTTGATCCAGTCATTGTTGATGGTAATTATTGCATCTTTATTCACACAGACAAAAGAGGATGCTTTGCATTATGTAATTGATAATATGAATTTTTAAAGAAGCTTTAAAAGTTTCTAAAAATACATAAATTATGGTAACCAATTCTTACACCAAAACCAACTTTTGAAATTATGCACATGTATGCAACTAAAGAAACTGGTACTTTAAGTACCTTCCTCAAGATCAAATGTAGTTGTTAATAGAATTAGGAATTAACACTTATGTTTTTGTTCTTCTAACCATCTATTATCATTTGATTTTCTGCTCCATAAATACCTTTAAGCTCATACAGATATGAACTGGAACAATCATTCAGGAAATAATTGAATTATTTACTTGTGTCTAGTTTCTCTAGTTATGTATTTTTCTGTTTAGGATTGAATTGGCAAGCAAAGATGTTTGAAATATGTGGGGCACTATTTTTTCAATTGACTTTAGTATGTGTGTGTTACTGTTTGTAGTTTAGTCCAAAGGAGCAAGAGTTGAAGATTGACAACCCTGTATATTTTATGTGTTTGCAAGGGTTCCATGGAATTTCCTTTACCTAAAAACATTTCACTACTAGAATAAATTAAAGTATTTTAAAGTTTATTTTAGACACTGATTTACAATACTGTGAAAGATAGTGTTCCATGAATAAACCTTCCAGTACTACACCTTCTGCTTTCTTTCTGCCACCATTGTCTTAGTGTTACTCAGCACCATCATAAAGTTTGAGAAACCAGATTGGATTAAAAAAAATAACTTTAGGTACACATATCTCTTTTTATCATTTATTTTGCCTTAATTTTGCTGTAATATAAGGTTTTTTGAAATAAATTTCTATGGTGGGTATATTTATTCAAATTAATTTTATTTTACTAATAACATATTAGTTCTTCAGTAAGTAAAATTATCAGCAAAATTAACAGGATTATACAGTTACATTTGTGAGGAGTACTGTATACAATGCACTAGAATTACCAACCTTTCAAAGATTAAGCAATGTAAATTCTTCTAGTACTGTCTCAGTTTTTGCTCTTAGAAAAATGATTTTTCCTACCATTATTATGTAACACAACCCTACAAAACGAAGTGAGTAACTGAAATATTGCTTCTAAAATTAACTTATTTTTAAATTTGTTTTAATAACAATTATTTATAAGGTCAGAGTTGATATTTTAGACATTCAATGTTTCAGCATTGACCTCAATACATGTATCAGCTCTGTACCAATAGTTCCCAGATTTTCTCCTCTACCCCTTCACCCCAACCTGCTCTCTTAATAGGCCACCTTAGTTAATTTAATTGTGTAAAGTTTAGATCACAGATATCTGTATTGTTGACTCTGTGGTTTGGTGTGATTTAGCTTTACATACACTGATATACCTGAATCCCCTGACGCCTGACCCCTGTTTACTTCTTATCTGTCTTACTTCATGCCCTGCACAATTAAATGAAGTCTAGGCTTAAGGAACCACTAGTATTAATTCTCTAACACATGATTACAAAATAAAGTTTATAGTTACCTGTATTCAGTTAAAAAAATATTCATGGATTTAACTATCCATTAATAGTTAAATATAGGTATGTTAACTTATTAACACACCTAAATTTGAGAAATATTATTTTGGTATGCAAAAATATAAATATTATATGAATATATTTTATTTATATATATCTTAGTCTGTATATCTGTCTCTATCTATAAAAATGGACAAATTAGCCAAATTGCATCTCTATGAGAAAATCAATTTGCAATGAACTCTTGAAAATAGATTTTATTGTAAAATGTAGAGTTGTTCTTTCTAGCTTTGACTTAGGGTTGAATAAAAATAATTTATTTTGTTTCCAAGTAAATCAATATAGAATAAATGTATCTATCTAAATTTTATGCATATGTATAAAAGCATATGAAAAAATTTGTCCAAATCATGTTTACCTGTATTCACTTGGGCAGCACATAAACTTAAATTGGAACTATACAGACAAGATTAGTATGGCTCCTGCCAAAGGATGAAATACTAATTTATGAAGTGTTCCATATTAAAAAAATTATGTTTACCTGAAAATTTTTGTTTGTGTGTATATTTTAATATACATTGCATATGTGTAGATATGCATGTACACATCATAAATCTGTTATGTATTTGGATTTTAATAAAATTTATATATTTGTGCCTTAAAAACATCCTACTGAAAGTCAAGAATTTATTAAATTTAAAAAAGATGGCATAAGATATTTTTATAAAAAAGCACCTTTTTATAGAACTTATGGTAGAGTTATATAAAAATACTTTTAATAATATATCATCTGCATACTATGAAATCAAAATATTGGCTCAAATTGTTCATAGTTTATCAAAGCTTTATTTTAAAATGAATTTTTTTAACATTTTCACAAATGAGAACCAAAGACTCAGAAAAAGGTCACTGAAGGACATAAATTAGATCATGCCCTCAATTTGTTTTACTCCCAGTGGTCCATGTAGACTCAAAAGTAATAATAATTATAATTCAAAGGAGAGTTATGAGTTTATATGTATAGATAAAGATAAGACTCCCAATAGATCTTTATATTAGTTTATCTCTCAAGTTCTTAAATTATTTTGGTACAATTGATTGACTTTAATATCAAATCAAATAAATTCGTAACACTATCTCATCAACTTGCTTCCAATCAATTTCCTACTATGTTTTCACTAGTCCTGAGTATATACAGTTTAAACTTTTATGTCATGATAGGATAAATTGTCATGTTTTAAAAATATTTTTTATAACTTGATTATGTGCATTTGGAGATCATAGAAGTGACAACTGTGACTGAGCAGAACTTTTTCTGTGACCATAAATAAAGACCTTGGGGTTGGACAACCAATGTGCCTGGAGCCTGTAGTTGGTCTTATGACAGTATGCTTTATGGGTGGAGACACCCTGTATTTCTTAAGCCAAGAGAATTTCCTTTCTAATTTCCCTAACATTTAATGTACCTTATGGCAAAAAAAATAATCATCACATCTGCTCCCCTTTTTTTCCTTTCTTTTAAGTTTATTTATATCTTCTAGATAGGGTTCTTTCCTTTTTCATAGAACTTTAGAACTTGAAATCATTTTGTTCTGGCCTCATATTTTCTATGTCCTTCCTACAAATTGAGAAAAGAAAAAAAAAAGTGGATGGGACCCAGGAGGCAAGTGGTCTCAGGAGGACTGAGGTAAAAAAAAAAGTCATATCTAAACACTCAAGCCAAAATCAATGACAGTAGAATAAAGAGACCCAAACCATAGCAAGCTAAATACAAAATGAACCTGTTACATTAGTAGTTCAGGGGGGCTAAGGATAGAGTTATGGGAGGCATACTGGGAAATGTGGTGAGAATGGGCCTAATTCACTGTTACTATATGCCTGAAGTACAACCGTGAAAGACTTGTAATTCACAATAGTCTCAAAAAAATTAAAAAAAAAATGAAGTTATAAAATTTGCCTATAACTGGATGGACATGAAGACTGTTACACTTATTGAAATGAATCAGAGGGAGACAGACACAGAATAGTCTAATTCACCTGTGGAATTTAACAAAAGTAAAAGACAGTATGGTAATAATACCCAGCGACAGTAGAAATGACGGCTGGAAGAACCAGCCCATGATATGAAATTTACCATAAAAAGTAGTGAGTGCAGGGGCCAACAGTGGAGCAAATGGTAGGGCGTTTGCCTTGCATGTGCTAACCTAGGACAGACCTGGGTTCGATCCCCTGGGGTCCCATATGGCCCCCAAGCCAGGATTGATTTCTGAGCACATAGCCAGGAATAACTCCTGAGTGTCACTTGGTGTGGTTCCAAAACCAACAAAACAAAACAAAACCAAAAAAAAAAAAATAGTAAGTGCAGTTAGAGAAATTACTATACTAGCAACTCCCATGACAATGAGAGTGAAAGATAGAAATAGAATGCCTGGGGGCTGGAGAGATAGCATGGAGGTAAAGCGTTTGCCTTTCATGCAAGAGGTCATCGGTTCAAATCCCAGCGTCCCATATGGTCCCCTGTGCCTGCCAGGAGCAATTTCTGAGCATGGAGCCAGGAGTAACCCCTGAGCACTGCCGGGTGTGACCCAAAAACCACAAAAAAAAAAAAAAAAAAAAAAAAAAAGAAATAGAATGCCTGTCTCGCAAATGAATAGGGTGCCTGGGGAAGGAGGGAAGTGGTAGTTATTAGTGTTGAGAAAGTTCCACTGGTCTAGTGGGGGTGCCTATATATGACTGAAACTCAACTATAAACATTCCTTTTTTTTTTTTGTGAAGATAATTTTTTTTAAAGTTTCAAGGCATTCTATGGATTTATGAGTAATTATGACATTAAATACTTATAAACCAAAGAAGATATACAGACTTAATCATTCTGTAAAACAGTGTTTGTTACAAGACTTAGGAGAGTCTAAAATACAACTTAAGGCTCAAATTTAGTACAGTGATTTGAACAAAGCCTGTATTATTTTCAATTTCATGTGATCACCATGAAATTTATTTTTCATTTAATCACCAGATACATTTTGTGCTTGTTCATTTACATATATATGCTGAGGTATAGAAAAATTGAAAGCTATAAGAAGGCATTTTTTGATTAACAGAGATGAAGGCAACCTGACATTATTTAATATATATACTAACTGCATAGATCATACATGACCATCATTAAAAAGAATTCAACAATGGTCAAAAAAGAAATATAAATTAAAATTGCCCCAAATGCTGTTATTCAGAAATAGTCGCTGTTGTTTGAGGGAATTCAAATATATATTTTATTCCCTTCCTTTTTTTAATATAATTTTTATTTTGATCATAGTGTCTTACATATTGTTGACAATAACATTTTAGGTACATATTTACATAGAATCAGGGGGGATTCCCATCCCAAAATTGTCCTCCCTACCCCTCCGTTTTTGTCCTACCTCCCATTTCCTCTTCCCTCACCCCCAGGGCGGCTAGAATATGTGGTCCCCTCTGTATCCAACCCACTACTTAGTAGTCTTGCACCTGTTTGGTCTTGATGCCTCCCTTATCTCCCCCCTCTAACTGTAGGCAGGACTAGCTAGTTCAAGTTGCGTGGTTTTGCCTGAAAAGGAGAAGATAAATAAACTGGGGTAAGAGTCTAATACTCCCAAAATGGGTGGAATCCTTCTAGAGGCTCTCATCATCGATTTGGGAGATGAAGGAGAGAAAGAAGGTGAAACACTCCACCAGTACCAAAAAAGTGTCAATTATCCAGTGAGGACTCCAGCTATATCGATAAGCACCACAAAAAACAGACGAAAAACAAAGCAAAACCAACCAACAAACAACAAAAAAACAAACAAACAAACAAACCAAAAACACGCCATGGTCTTGATATAAGAAACATGGCATAGCACATAATGAAGGAAAAGAAAAGAATAGAAAAAAATAAGTATAATTGGGGACAACGATTTCAATAATCACACCCAAACAGAGAAATCGACCAAAATAGATAGGTAAATAAAAATAATAATAACAATAATAAATGAAGGTAATATATATATATATATATATATATATATATATAAAATACCAAGGTTTTGTGCTTTTTGTATTTTTGTTTTTTCCCCTCCTGCCCTGGCACAGTAAATATTGGGGTCATTCGAAAAGGAATTCACTTGGCCTAAGAAATATGGGGTTTCTCTGTCCTTGGAGTATACTGTCATGGGATCAGCTCTAGACTTTGCTCAGGATCATTTCTCCCGGTGGTGTTTTTTGGTGTGTGGAAGGACTTCTGTTCTGTCCAGGGTGATACACTCAGAGCTCTGTGTTTAGAGGGTCTCAGTATCTGCACAGATCCTGAGGTAGGACTTATGGTGAAGTCAGTCTTTGTGGTTCTAGAGGTTCTGTTACCTCAGTGTCGTTTTAGTCCATCTTCTGTGGTTGGTGACCTTGGTCTTTGCACTGAACCTAGGATGGCACCTAGGTTAGCGTCTTTCTTTGTGCTTCCAGAAGGCCCATTTCTGTTGCAGTTGTCTCTGTCAGACCTTTGGGACTGGGGATCATGCTTATTGTGCAAGTCATAGTTCAAACCCTAAACTAGGGCTTTTTTTATTGGTCCCAAGATGTATACTGTCTGGTCGTGGTTCTAGTAGCCAGTCATCTGTAAGTCACGATCTTGGCTTTTGGACCTACCAAAGGGTGCCGAGTCTTCTGGTTTTGTCTTGTCGTTAGCTGGTAAGGTAGGCTAATCTGCTCTAAGGTCAAGTTGTTCACATTTTCCTCTTTGTCAGGATATCATGTTAGAGCTGGCCCTTGTTGTTGACCCCGCAGTATTAAGGCTGTCCCGGATGGAGTTTGTTTCCTGCAGCTGTTGTGAAGAGCTGTGCCGATTCTATGTCTGGGATCCAGGGTTCAAGGCTGGATGAATGGTATCTAATCATCTGAGGTCTAAGTGATTCCACATGACATATTTTCAAGGTAGGAGATATCCCTGTATTGTAAACAACTGTGAGTTCCTATCTCTAGTAGATAAGAGCTCTTTTTTTATATGTAAGATTTCCCCATTATTTAGTGTGTCTTTGCAGGGGGAGGTGGAGCTACATTGTATTGTCGGTGTGGTTGGGGGTGGACAGAGGGGATAACAGACACAGGTCACATACCCAAAAATGATAAAAAAAAATAATAAAATAAAATAAATAAAAATGTATGTGCTCGCAAATGTATATATAGGACCAACATATTAAAAAAATAAATAAATAAATTTAAGAGGAAAGAAAAAGAAAAAAAAAAGAACTAAAATGAGTTAGCGAAGTTTTTAAAGGACCAAAGTGGTGCAAAAGACTACCTTACATTTGGGGGAGAGCAGGTAACGAGGTGGTGTATTACAGGTCTTATGCCTATGTTGGAAGTACAGTTTTTCCCATTGTCTTTTGGGTTTTTCTTGTGATGTGTGGGTTCCCAGGCATCTTCCTATCACACCCCCTGACCTTCTTCAGGTTGGTAAAAATTTGCGGCAGGGGGGCCTTTTTTTTTTTTTTAACAACAGTGCTTTAATAAAGAAATTGCTTTTTAAAAAAGGATAAAATATTTGGAGAAAAAATAACATTTTATTAAATTTATTTACAAAGTTATTCATAGATAAGTTTCAGACATATAATGTTCAATACCAGTCCCATCATCAGTTTCAACTTCTTCCTATCAAAGTCCCCAGTTTTCTCCTAATCCCAGTGTGCCTCATAGACAGACACATTTTGAAGTTTGGTTGTTGTAGTTTGGATCTCATTCTTTTCAGTTTTTTTGATTCTGTGGTTCTATGTAAGATATGTTATACCACAATCCTGCCAATATTGCTGAAGCCCCTGCCTCCTGCCCCTTTTACCTTCTGTTTATCTTTTCTTACTTCTTTTATTTCTTTCCTTCCTTGGAATTCTCAGTTTTATAATCTGGAGCCCAGGGTAATTTAGGTATCCCCTTTTGCTAGCTTGTATTCCCTTTACTGTAGAATTCAAACATAGAAAATAAAATACATATTAAGGAAATCTTATATTAAATATATAAAGTGTTTATAAAATACGATAAATATAAATCATATAAATACATATAAATTATCTTATATTCACTTGAATAATTATGTAGAATCATGTACCTCACCTTGCAGGTCTCCAAAATTTTACTGGGTTCAAAATCTCTGATGCTACTGCACACCACCTGCACTTAAGGCTTTCTTTATTACCATATATTTTATCTTTGCCTCCCATATCTTTATGATGGTAATTACTGAATTTCTCATTATAGAAAGTCAGACTTTCATAAATATTATATGTGGCTATTATTGGCAGAAACAGTGTCAACCCACTAAGAAATATACATTAAGAAATAGGAAATTTCTGTAATTGTAGGTGATTTATTATTTATACTTTTATGATTTTAATGAATATAACTGTCTTATTCATTAAAATAGAACAACAAAAATACCTATCTAGTCATTATTCTTATGATTGATCTGTCCCATTAAGCTAAAGATCCAAGAAGATATCTAAAAGCACTTTAAAAGAGCATCATCACACTAAAATTATATGCTTCTGGATATCATTAATTTTATTTTATGGCTATGAGGATTTTTTCCCCTCGGATTGAAGTGAATTAATATCCCTTTCCTTTCACCTCATTCAAGGAATTCTTTGTGATGAAAGAGAATTAAATGTCACATATTAAAAATCACTCATTTAGTGTTGGACAAAACCATTCCAAAGAAAGTATGGAGATAAAATTGAGAGTAGTTCTATGCTCTCATTGTAGAAAGAACAACCAAGGCAACTTGTCTTATTTGCAGATAAATCATAATTCTATGTTAATTATGCATGTTATTAGGTATATATATATGATGGCAGATTTACCCACTATTATTCTGATACCTTTTTTTCCCCCATCGGGACACACCTGGCAGGGTTCATGGGTAACTGTTGGCTCTGCACTGGGGAATTTCTCTTGGGGGTGCTCATTGAGACCATATGAGATGGTTGGCTCCATGCATGGCAAATGCCCTACCCATGACACTTCCACTTCAATCCCCCACTTTCTCACTTTTAAGAAACCTAGCTTCTATATTATTGAAGCTTAGTGGGTTGTTAGAATGACTCTCAATTTAGTCCAAAACACTCCATATTTTGACTGTTTGGAAGAGAAATTGAAAGATGGTTTGATGAATTGAAAATATTATTATTATTCTCAGAATAATACTCAATATTTTAAGAATAAATCTTTAGTTCTCATTTCAGTAATATTTTTAAGTTACTTTACACACATAAAATAAAGGCAGTTTTTCCCCCCTCAAAATTATTTCTCAGAAAAGAGAACCATGTGTATCCATAAGAAGTTTCTCATGTAATGTTTCTTTCAGTAATCTTCTTTTGAACATGAATCATCAGATTTGCCTCAAACTATTTTAAACTGTGTAAGAATTTTAATGTTTTTGAAAGTGACTTTACCTAGTGGGCGAAAAGAAAGGGAAGACATTTAAAACTGATTAAATAATTATTCCTAGAGATGTGGTCTCATAATTCTAAATGTTGCATGTAGTTGTGAATGAATCTTTTGACAATAACCAGCAAATAATTTAGAGAATAAAATATTTTTAATAATTTTTAATAATAATATCTAAGAACTTGGAATGAAGGCTAAACTACAATATCTAAGTAGCTTTTTTTTTACTATTATTTTATTTTTTTTACTTTTGGATATCTTAATGTGTATCTTATCATTTCCATCTCATTTGAGAACAAAGTGTCAGGGACACATAGTTCTGTTCAAAGCTTCTTTCTTTGCACATATCATTTTCCTATATCTTTGTATTCTAAAGCTATTCATTAATTAAGAAAACATGCTTCCTAAAATCTAAGCAATGGGTCAAATTGTTGTCATGATGCAAAAAATAATGTCAGAATCATGTCAAGAATTTGACTGAAAATGAGAAACAACAGTGTTTCTAAAGGAATCTAGTTATTAAAAACTAGTTTTATAACCACATCCATTCATTTAAATTTATTAAAATGAATGTAATATTAAAAATCAGTTCCTTAGTGACATGATACATTTCATACCCCATATGTGACCAGTACCTACCATATTAGATAAATGAAACATAGATTATATATTGTGATTATCTCCAAATTTTACTGCTGAGACTGTAAAATATATGTATATGCTTACAAATATATACCTACTAGCTTTTTTGTGATGGTGGAGAATGAACCAAGGGTCTTATATTCATAGGCATGTGCACTCAGCTTTTGCATGTAAATATCTAAATACTTTAACATAATTAATATAATAAATAGTTATATTGCAAGTTGTTCAAAACAATTGGAATAAAGTGGGGAATTTATTTAATATTTGAGGTCACTGTATGTTTGTACACACATGCATGTATGCTGAAAATAGAAATAGACCATATTTATTTTATTGAAAGTTAACTTCTTAGTGCAGTTTGTTAAATTTGGTTACATAGATATTGACACAAAGGCTTAGAAAACAAGGATTAAAGTCACAAATTCCAATGTACTGAATATAGAATTTCATATTTAATGAAAGTTTCAAAACTTTTGTGATCTCAGATCTCATTTCATGATGACATTTGCCACTACAGTTTCTGTTTTACAAAAGGGCCCAAGGGCACCAAATAACATGTCATGTGAAAATGTAATATAGAAAAGTGAAATTTCTATATAGGAAAGAGAATTGTATTGCCTTTCAAATATTTTCTCCCTGGCTATGATATGCAATCCTTGAAGGATTAGTGGTGTCTCCTACCAGTTGATACAGAATACAGCCTCTATAACTGAGTCTTAGTGGAACTTAGCAAAAAATACATGACTGGTTTCCAAATTAAAAAAAGCGAACCTGACTAGCATTCTAATCAGAAGCTCAAAAATGATTTTCTTTTTTTTTTTGGTTATATGGATTCTGGAAGAAATAGTATCAAAAGTCTTTTATGAGCTTTACATTTTACTTTAATATTTGTGTGAAAAATTAACATAATTAGTCATGCTTTTGACTGTTTCCCTCTGCATCAGGATTCCTCAGCTTCAGTTCTTTCCTCTATTAAGTATAGAAGGAACAAAATCTGCCTGAAGAAAGTCTTCAGTGATGAACAGACTTCACTGTGAAATCCATTGTACTCCTCTGAGAGTTTTTTAGATCTGTAGAAGGGAAGCTGGGAAAGAAGTGACATATCAAGAAATGTAGTGTTGAGGTTACGAGGGTATTTTGAAGCTCTGAAGCCCACCATTTTGCGTTTGTAAGATGACTCCCTAAAAACTTCCAGTTAACATATTTCCACTACCCCTCAGCATTGATGGTCAAGTAAAGGGACAAATTAATTCTACTTGCCTTGCTGGTAGCAAACCCCCATTCAATATCCAGCACTACATATAGACCCTTGAGTTCTACGAGGGATTCCAGAGCACAAAAGTTAGAAGTTAGGAGTAAACCCTAAACACCACCTGATGTAGCTATAAAACTATATTCCTCAAATATGGGTTATCATTTTTGGGGAGGTGGTGGGAGGCCGCACCCAGCAGTGTGGGTTCCAGGAATCAAAGCTAGGTCAGCCACCTAATAAGGAAGTGCCTCACTTGCCTCACTACATCACTCAGGCCCAATTTGTATTAAAATTTGAATAAGGTAATCCACCAGGTGCCGCCTGTACCCACATTTGGTGCATAATCTCCCCTTTAATTCATAGCTCTCAGGCCTAGGTTCGCTAGTGTTCTTGTTTTGCAAATTCCCTTTACTTTTAACTCAACTTCCTTTTTCTTTCTCTCTGGAGAATTCCATCTTCTTAGAATGAGTATTACTTATCAATAAAATTGTTTTACTTAATAATCATATTTTGGTATTGGCATTATACTGTTACAGTTTCTTTTTTAAAATATTGGCATATATTTTTGCATTTTATACACCATATTGCCAATTAACTCATACATTATACTTAGTCTAAATAACTTTGTATTTGTAATTTTATATTATGAATTTCTACTTGTAATTATAAATATTTTAAACTGTTTCTACCATTCTTATAATTATAGTTTATAATTAATTTTGTGCTTGATGAATTAATCATAATTTACATTTTCATTTTTTCTTGAGACTATGTTGTATGCTATTGTAAACTAGAATTACTGATTGAGAGATTATAAGAACTTTTAGCTTCTTTTGTCAAATTGCTTTCCAAAACAGTTATAAAAATTTTAGACTTTGGATATGTGAAAGTAGCATTATTTCACATAATATTTTTATATTTATTGAGTTAAAATACGTTCACACATTTTAAAGTCAATTTTAGCTTAGAAACTGCTATTTTTATGAGCTGTGCATTCATATGTTTATTATTTAAGCTTAAATTTATTATTTATTAAGTTTAAAATTATTATAATAATATTTAACCTTATTTTTCTAAAATACATAATTTTTTAAATTTTTGGGCCACATCTGATGATGCTCAAGGTTTACTCCTGGCTATGCGCTCAGAAATTGCTCTTGACTAAGGGGACCATATCAGACACTGGGGGATCTAACCAAGGTCCGTCCTGGGTCAGCTGCATGTAAGGCAAATGTCCTACCGCTGTGCCATTGCTCCTGCCCCATGCATAATTTTTTAGATATAAAAATTATCTGACATTATACTTAAATGTTAATTTTTTTTAACTTTTTGTGGGACCACACATTGTGGTGTTTAGGGATTACTCCTAGCTCTGTGCTCAATAATTGCTTCTGGTGATTCAGACTATATGGGATACTGGAGATCAAAATCAGTTCAGTGATATGCAAGGCAAATGCCCTACTCACTGTACTATCTCTCTGGCCAAAATACAGTATTTTTATTTGTTTATTAAAAATTCTGACTAAGAGGGTATTATGATCTATTTGTATATATCTTTATCATTTTTATGGTGTGAGATATGGGTCTAAATTGCTGCTTTTTTCTAAATTGCTCAGCAGAAATTGAAATAATTTGATTAAATATGCCTTCCATTTTGCTAGTCTTATAGTATATTTTTTATATATTTTAAATAGTCAACTACATAATTTGCTCATCATACCTTTGCTTTTCTAATGGTTTGCAAGGTTATTCTTGGTTATAACTTTTGACAACAGTAAAAAGAGAAACATGTTCTTTTTATTCCCCAGTATTCTGCATATGTATCAATCAGGTTGTTATTACTAATATTGCAATAAAGCATGAAGAAGAGACATCTTTAGTTGTTCATTTTAAATTCTGTTTGCTTCCCTAATTTATCAGGTAAAAATAAGTAAGCTGTTTCTCTACTCTAAACAACAAAATACTGATCATGGAAAATCTCTTGAGATGTAACTGAACTTGAAACGTGTATTGGAATCAGTTTCTGTATATTGACACTTACTTTGGGACTGCAGAGAGTAATTGGGAAGAATATTGTCAGGGAATTTGGAAACTATTCAGAGAACCTGTTCTGCAACCATTGGTGCCTTAGGAAAGCTTAAAACTTAAATCAGTGAAAGTAACTAAGAATCATCAGTTGTGGGTTTCTATTTTTTTCCTGTATGTCAAAGGACACGAATAGTAGACAAAGTAATTTAAGAATTCATTTAAATTTTATGACTTTCTTATTGTTTATATTTTTCAAAACTCCTTTCTTTTCCTATGTACTATTTAGTAGTGAAAATTTATAAATTCTAACTCTTAGGAAAAGGAGGGGAAATCGAATTCATTCTTGGTGTTGCAGAAAGATTAGTGTACCCTACAGATTTGGACAAGTGTTTAGGCTGTGTTTACTATTTCTTTTTTTTTTTTTTTTCGTGCATAACTCTTCCTTCTGTGTCTTTTTTTTCTAAAGTATTTCCTCCCGTGGGTAAGCTTACCTCTTGGACCTCTTTTCAATTTAGAGTATTTTGCTGGGTGAAATCAACTATATGCAAATAACCTCCAAATTTATGGTCCAGAGTGCTGCCATTCAATTAACTTAAATGTCTCATACATTGCTTCTGGGAAGATTTTGTGAAGGCCCTCCAGACAATTTAAATTTAGTATTTTGAAGCCAAGTTCATTATTCTTTACCAGCTGGTTCCTCTTATTCCCTTTATTAATTAATAACTTGAACATCCATACAGTCACTCAAGCAAGGAATAATGCAGCTTCCTCGAGTTTTCTTCTGCATTATACCTCAAATTCAACTTTTCATACCCCCTATTCAAGTTAGTCCTACTCTTTGAAATGTGTCTTAGTTCAATCAGATCATGGCTTTCATTTTGATGACTCTTTTTAAAGTCTGACCTGGAGATTCACAGTAAGTTCAAATTTCACTCCTCTTTATCTTTTCCATCTCTGATCTAGTCACCTTTCTACTAGACATATTTTTCTACAATACTCCTCTATTATTGGTAGTCTAAATGTTACAGTCTAAGTGGAAGGGAGGGAAGGACACTAGGTACTAGAGTAATTTGATTTGTTCTTTTAAATCTTGTTTTCGGAATAGCTAGCCTGTCAAAATAGTTAATGAAATGGGAGGAGGTGGGACAGAGTAAGAAATAAAAAGGAGACCCAGGTGGGTAACTTCCTTTTGATCCCATGCTCATTCGTTGAAAAAGGGAGGCTTCTCCATGACCCTCACCTGGACCCTCACCATGCACATATAGCCTGAGAGCCAGGGAAAGCCAAAGGGATAAAGAACTGCTGGGCTACAGGCTTTGGAGCTCCAGTGACAAACTGCAGAGCTTCTTCCATCAGCAGCAAACCACAAAGAGTCAGCAAGTTGGGTTCTGAAGTATAGAACCAGTGGGAGACCAACATGACACCATAGGACATTGGAGATTCAGAACTCTCCTCTTACAGCAGTTAAATAAATAAATGTAGCTTAATGTGCTTATGGAGATTTTTTTGTTTTCATTTATTTAATTTTTCCTTGGGGGCTACACCCAGCAGTGCCCATGGCTTACTACTCAGGGTATAGTCCTGGCTCTACACTCTTGGTAGAGTTCTAGAGAGTATATGGTGCCAGAGGTCAAATCCAGGTCTCACATGTGCATGACAAGTGCCCTGCCTACTGTATTAATCCAACATCTTAAGTTTCTTATGCAAATCTTTTATTCAAGGACCCATTCAAGGACTCAAACCAATTTCACACTGACATAAATAACTATTAATATTGTTTGTCACTAACAAATGTAAAATGTTATCCAGTTAGCTTTCTAACTTTATTGGAAAGGTTGTTACTAATCGCCACCTCCACATCTATTCTATTTTACTTATTTGGGAAAGGAGTTAGTCTACTTGTGGCAATACTAAGGGTTTGTTTCTGACACTGTGCTCCTGAGTGACTCTTCGTCATATTTTGGGGGCCATATGTAATGCCAGGGATAGAATAGGGTCAGTAGCATGCAAGACAAGTAATTCCTTGTCCAATTTTCTTCAGTCTTAGACATTCATGTACTCTAAACTTATGCCCTACCAGGCTCTTTTTCCTTCTCTAAACATATTTGGGAGTGTCTGTTTTCTTGACTAAATGATTGCATTTTTTTCTTTTTATTCTTTTTTTATTTTTTTTAATTTTTATTTTTTTCTTTTATTTCCTCACAGCAAGTCTCTTATGCTGCATAAGAAAACAACTCAAAAAAACTTGATTTGGATTATAATGAAGACATTTTTTTTAATTACTGAAAAACAGATTGATTGAAAGGTCTTTAAGGTCTCTCCATTCTTCTCTAAAATGACTTTTTAAAATTTTTTCTTTGTATTGGTGACCACAACCAGTGGTGCTGAGGTCTTACTGCCATGTCTATGCTTAAGAATTATTACCTCCTTCTACGCCTGTCTGCTTGTGCTTCTGAATCCCTGAAGGTTTCCTCAGAGGCCTAGGGAGCGCACCCCCAAAAAACTGCATTTTGAAGATGTTGAGTAAGTACATTCTGGCTATGGGGGTTGCTGTCCAATAAGCTGAGGTCTCTGGCCTGTGGAGGCTTCCCCCTACTGTACCTTTGTTCACTCTGAGGACTGTCAACTAGAGGCAGCAGAAGAGCGGCTTCGCTTCGCTTCACAGCCGTGCACTCTTTCTAACCAATAAACCCCACCACAACACACAGGAAAAACCACACTACAAACGTGACAATGGGGAAACCTTGCAGGCAAACACCATCCACAGAGAATGAAGACGAAAGCTCAGATGACCTAATAAATTCCAACCACCTGATTAACCTTTCAGATAAGTAGTTTAGAATAGAAATATGGAATATGTTCGTAGAACTCAAAAAAGGCATAGATCGATCTGAAGAGAACACAAAGACAGAAATCAGAAAACTCCAAACTGAAATAACAGATCTGAAAAACACGGTTGTGCAACTGAAAACCTCAATGGATACCCTCACCAACAGGGTATCAGCAGCTGAGGAAAGAATCGAAGTACTGGAAGATGTGATGCAGAAAAACTCAACACAACAGAAGAAATTGGAAAAGAACCTTAAGACAAACGATCAAGCATGTGAACAGATGAAAATAGAAGTCTTTGATAAACTCAACAGAAACAACATAAGAATCATTGGAGCCCCAGAAACCCAGGTAGGAGATCTCCAGTAAGAATCAACTGTCAAAGACATCATCAAAGAGATACTCCCAGATTTAAAGACTACATGCAATCAAATTCTGCATGCCCGAAGAGTACCAGCTAAAAGAGACCCAAAGTAAAACACCCCAAGACATATCCTCATTACAACGACAAATCCTATAGATAGAGATAGAATACTGAAAGCAGCAAGATCAAAAAGGGAAATTACATTTAAAGGAGGATCTTTAAGACTTACAGCAGACATGTCACAAGAAACTCTCAAGGCCAGAAGACAGTGGTGGGATATTGTAACAAGACTGAATGAAATGAATGCCTCACCGAGAATACTGCACCCAGCCCGAATCACATTCAGGTTTGAAGGAAGAATACACAGCTTCATAGATAAACAGCAGCTCAGAAACTTCACAGATAATAAACCAGCCTTAAAGGAAAAACTGACAGGTCTACTCTAAGACAAGAGAGACCAACAAACACAGCAAACTTATCTATAAAGATGACATTAAATCCTATGAAAATCATCTCCTTAATGTCAATGGACTAAATTCACCAAGTAAAATACACAGAGTGGCAAAATGGGTCAAAAAGATGAATCCAATCATCTGCTGCCTACAACAAACACATCTGAATAGTCAGAACAAACATAGACTCAAAATCAAAGGCTGGAGGAAAATCATCCAAGCAAACAACACCTTCAAAAAAGCTGGGGTGGCCATATTAATATCTGGTGACACCAACTTTATACTCATAAAAGTGGTAAGGGACAAATATGGACACTATGTACTAATCAAGGGATATGTGCAACAGGAAGAAATTAGACTATTAAACATATATGCACCCAATGAGAGATCAGCAAATTATCTAATACAATTACTGACAAATCTGAAAGAAGAAATCAATAATAACACAATCATTGTGGGAGACCTCAACAGGGCCCTATCAACACTTGATAGGTCAACCAGACTAAAACCCAACAAAACATACTAGCCCTGAAAAGAGTTATGGAAGAAAGAGGACTCGTAGATATATACAGGACACTCCATCCCAAAAAACCTGGATACACATTCTTTTCCAATGTACATGGGTAATTCTCCAGAATAGATTACATGCTGACACATAAAACATACCTCCATAAAATCAAGAGGATAGAAATCTTGCAGGCTACCTTTGCTGACCACAAAGCTCTGAAATTAGATGTGAACTACAAAGCCACACAGAAGAAAAACCTTAACAGTTGGAAATTAAACACCCTGCTACTGAACAACCGGTGGGTCCAAGATGAAATAAAAAAAGACAATCAAAACTTTCCCAGAATCAAATGATAATGAAGACACAAACTGCCAGAATCTATGGGACACAGCAGAAGTGGTCCTGAGAGGAAAATTTATAGCTCTATAAGCACACATCAGGAAGGAAGAAGGAGCATACCGAATAACTTAATGACGCAGCTCAAATAATTAGAAAATGACCAATAAAAGGAACCAAAAATAGGGAGACAGAAGGAAATAACAAAGGTGAAAGCAGAACTCAATGAAGTGGAAAACCAAAAATCAATCTGAAAGATCAACGAAAGCAGAAGCTAGTTCTTTGAAAAAATAAACAAGATTGATAGACCATTGGCAAAACTCACAAAGAAAGAGAGAGAGAGAGAAATCTGATAACCCGTATTAGAAATGAAAAGGGGGAGATCACGACAGAAATTGCAGAGATCTAGGGTAATCAGAGATTACTTTGAGAAGCTTTATGCTACTAAACATGAGAACCTAAAAGAAATAGAAAAATTCTTGGACACTTATAACCTTCCACATTTAAGTACGGAGGATGTAGCATAGCTAAACACCCCATCACTACTGAAAAAATTGAAACTGTAATCAAACATCTGCCCAAAAATAAAAGCCCAGGCCCAGATAGTTTTCCTAATAAATTTTTTCAAATCTTTTAAGAGGAGCTACTACAAATCCTAGCCAAGCTCTTCCATGAAATTGAAAAAACAGGAACACTCCCAAACAGCTTTTTTTAATCTTTATTTAAACACCGTGATTACAAACATGATTATAGTTGTATGATTACAGTCATGTAAAGAACACTCCCCTTCACCAGTGCAACATTCCCACCACCAATTTCCCAGATCTCCCTCCTCCCCACCCCCCTACACCTGTACTCGAGACAGGCTTTCTACTTCCCTCATTCATTCACATTGTTATGATAGTTTTCAGTGTAGTCAACTCTCCAACTGCACTCATCACTCTATGTGATGAGCTTCATGTCCTGAGCTGCACCTACCAGCCCTCATCTCTCTTGTCTCTGAGATACTGTTAAAAATGTCTTTCATTTTTCTTAAAGCCCATAGATGAGTGAAACCATTCTGCGTCTTTCTCTCTCCCTCTGACTTACTTCACTCAGCATAATAGATTCCATGTACATCCATGTATAGGAAAATTTCATGACTTCATCTCTCCTGATGGCTGCATAGTATTCCATTGTGTATATGTACCACAGTTTCTTCAGCCACTCATCTGTTAATGGCCATCTTGGTTGCCAAACAGCTTTTATGAAGCCAACATCACCTTGATACAAAAACCAGACAGAGATGCTGCCAAAAAAGGAAATTACAGACCAATATCCCTGATGAATACTGATGCAAAGATCTTCAACAAAATCCTGGCACATAGATCAAAAGCATCATCAAGAAGATCATACACTACAACCAAGTAGGTTTTATCCCAGGAATGCAAGGATGGTTTAACTTCCGTAAATCTATCAATATCATACACAACATCAACAACAAGAAAAATGAAAATCACATGATCATATCAATAGATGCAGAGAAAGCATTTGATAAGGTCCAACACCCATTCTTGATCAAAACTCTCAGCAAGATGGGAATGGAAGGAACCTTTCTCAATCTAGTTGAAGCCATCTACCACAAGCCAATGGCAAATATTAACCTCAATGGAGAAAAACTAAAAGCCTTTCCTCTAAATTCTGGTACAAGACAAGACTGTCCTCTCTCACCACTCCTCTTCAACATAGTACTGGAAGTTCTTGCTATAGCGATCATGCAAGAAAAAGATATCAAGGGAATCCAGATAGGAAAGGAAGAAGTCAAGCTCTCATTGTTTGTAGACAACATGATACTCTACTTAGAAAACCCTAAGGACTAACAAAAAGCTTCTAGAAACAATAGATTCATATAGCAAACTGGCAGGCTACAAAATCAACCTACAGAAATCAATGGCATTTTTATACACCAATAATGATAAGGAAGAGATGGAAGTAAGGAAGGCAATCCCATTCACAATAGTGCCACACAAACTCAAATATCTTGGAGTCAACTTGACCAAAGACGTGAAGGACCTATACAAAGAAAATTATAAAGCCCTGCTCCAAGAAATAAGAAAGGACACACAGAAATGGAAATACATACCCTGCTCATGGATTGGCAGGAATAACATCATTAAAATGGCAATATTCCCCAAAACATTATACAGATTTAATGCGATTCCCTTAAAAATACCCATGCCATTCTTCAAAGAAGTGGATCAAACACTTATGAAGTTCATCTGGAACAATAAACACCCTCAAATATCTAAAGCACTCCTATGGAAAAGGAAAATGGGAGGCATTACTTTCCCCAACTTTAAACTGTACTACAAAGCAATAGTTATCAAAACAGCATGGTATTGGAATAAAGACAGACCCTCAGATTAGTGGATTAGGCTTTAGTTCTCAGAGAATGTTCCCCAGACATGAAATTACCTAATTTTTGACAAAGGAGCAAGAAATCCTAAGTGGAGCAGGGAAAACCTCTTCAACAAGTGGTGCTGGCATAATTGGTTAGCCACTTGCAAAAAAGTGAACATAGACCCCCAGTTAACATTATGTACGAAGGTAAAATCCAAATGGATTAAAGGCCCTGATATCAGACCGGATACCATACGGTATATAGAACAACACGTCGGTAAAACACTCCATGACATTGAGACTAAAGGCATCATCAAGGAGGAAACTGCACTTTCCAAACAAGTGGAAGCAGAGATTAACAGATTAGAATACATTAAATTGAGAAGCTTCTGCACCTCAAAAGAAATAGTGCCCAGGATACAAGAGTCACCCACCGAGTGGGAGAAATTATTCACCCAACACCCTTCAGATAAGGGGCTAATATCCAAAATATACAGGGCACTGACAAAACTTTACAAGAAAAAAAACATCTAATCCATCAAAAAATGGGGAGAAGAAATGAACAGAAACTTTGATAAAAAAAAGAAATTCACATGGCCAAAAGGCACATGAAGAAATGCTCCTCGTCACTAATCATCAGGGAGATGCAAACCAAAACAACGATGAGATACCACCTCACACAGCAGAGATTGGAGCACATCACAAAGAATGAGAACAATCAGTGCTGGCAGGGATGTGGAGAGAAAGGAAATCTTTTTTTTTTTTTTGTTGGTTTTTGGGTCACACCCGGCAGTGCTCAGGGGTAATTCCTGGCTCCGGGCTCAGAAATTGCTCCTGGCAGGCACGGGGGACCATATGGGGCACCAGGATTCGAACCGATGAACTCCTGCATGAAAGGCAAACGCCTTACCTCCATGCTATCTCTCCGGCCCCGAGAAAGGAAATCTTATCCACTGCTGGTGGGAATGCTGTCTAGTACAGCCTCTATGGAAAGCGATGTGGAGAATCCTCCAAAATTTGGAAATTGAGCTCCCATTCGACCCAGCTATTCCTCTCCTAGGGATATACCCTAAGAACACAGGAATACAATACAATAACCCCTTCCTCATACCTATATTTATTGCAGCACTATTCACAATAGCCAGGCTCTGGAAACAAACAAGATGCCCATCAACAGACAAATGGCTAAAGAAACTGTGGTACATATACACAATGGAATATTATGCAGCCATCAGGAGAGATGAAGTCATGAAATTTTCCTATACATGGATGTACATGGAATCTATCATGCTGAGTAAAATAAGTCAGAGGGAGGGAGAGAGATGCAGAATAGTCTCACTCATCTATGGGTTGTACTTCTGGAAGCCTCAGCAACCACACTCACATCATACAGCCACCACCATGCTTTTACAAATCTGGTGATTGTTGGAACACACTACCACATACACAGCAGAGACAATTCCAAATTCCTCAACACTGACACCCCAGTAAGAATACACCAACTTAGATGGGAAAGTAGCATAGAAGTCACCTAAAGCTCTGCCAAAAAGTATATAAATAAATAAACCCAAAATACAGAATGATTAGTAACAAACAGCTTAGTAAATTTTCAATGACTTAATGATCCTTTTTTGAGATATAACAATTTTTTACAAATTTTCTTTTAGTGAAATTTGTATTGATAATTTAAGTAGCATTTATTTATAAAGAAAGTAGTAGAATATATATTATTTTGTGCCTGCCAAGAGGGCAGGCTTGGGGATGGGTGGAAAGATAATGGTGGGAGGTGTTATTTTGGTGATGGGATTGGTGTTGAAACATTAAATGTCAGAAACAACTACATTATGAATAATTAAAAAACCCATAATATTTAAATGAGTAAAAAGTAAACATGGATGAAAGAAAAAGAAAGAGGGAAAGATAAAGAAAGAGAGAAAGAAAGAGAAGGAAGAAAGAAAGAAGGAAAGAAACAAAGAAGGAAGGAAGAAGAAAAAAGAAGAAAGAAAGAAAGAAAGAAGAAAGAAAAGAGGAGAAAGAAAGAAGAAAGAAAGAAAAAGGAAGAAAGAAAGAAAAGATAGAAGAAAGAAAGAAAAAGCAAGCAATAAGAAAGAATAAAAGAAAGAATTAAAGAGAATTAAGAAAAAATAAAAGAAGAAAGAATGAAAGAAGAAAAAGAAAGAAGAGAAGAAGAAAGGAAAGAAAGAGAAGAAAGAAAAAGAAAGAATGAAAGAGGAGGTATAAAGACAAGATAGAAGAAAGAGACAAAAGAGAAAAAAGAAAGCAAGAAATAAAGAAAGAAAAAGTAAAAAAAGAAAGATGATAGATAGATGATAGATGATAGATAGATAGATAGATAGATAGATAGATAGATAGATAGATAGATAGATAGATAGAAGAAAGAAAGAAGGATGGAATGATAGTATAGCAGGTAGCATTTACCTTGCTCAGGGCTGACTCAGGTTTAATCACTGGCATCCCATATCCCTGGTGCATGCCAGGTGTGCAAAGCCAGGTGTGCAAAGCCACCCCTGAGCACCGTTGGGTGTGACCCCAAACAGAAATTAACAAAAACCAACAATCAGGAAAGCAGTTACTTATCTAGAAAAAGTTATTAGATTCTTAACAGTCTGAAACCTATGTATATATTTGTAGAATATAACCAGAATGATATGATATAATAAATATGGTTAACTCCAGTTACTTCTGAGGAGACAAATTGTTAAGAGGGAAACAAACTTATCTATGATTTTTTGCCTACTTTACAATATTGAATTTTTTATTTTAAAATAAAATCAAAACAAATAAAACTCCTCACCTTTCAATACAAATCAAGACTTATTTGTTTAATGACCTGGGTATACCTCAGACAAGTTTATTGATCGAGATTATGTTTCTAGAGCAAAGAATTAAACCATCTTCATTTTATTTAATCAGAAAGCTTAATCTTATAACATTCTAAGGAAATGTTGATATTCTGAATGTTTGCAAGATATTTTTGTATGTCTACAACAAAATATTTACTTCCAGACATAAAACAAAACTGATTATGTAGTTCACCAGTCGCTGTATTTTTTGGAACATTTTAATTCTAATTATTTAAGGCCAGAGTGATAATACAGTGGCGTAGGGTGCTTGCCTTGCATATGGCTAATCTGGGTTTTACCTCTGTCATCTCTATAGTCCCCTGAGCTGACCAAACCTTTCAGGTCCGCTGAGCACTGCT